>NC_063219.1:40370010-40670010 GCF_020740725.1 Corvus hawaiiensis | reverse complement strand
TCAGGAGTTAATCTTCCCAAATTCTTAAAATGCCAAGTCTTCACATAATCGGAGATATTTTAGATTAGCAATCCTAAACAAATTATGATTTCTAGTGTCCCTGCCCACTACAGAACACAGCAGAGACTTCACACTATGTTTCTGAGCCAGGCCCTGAAGAAGACAGGTTATGTTATTACTAAGCAGTCTAGACTTGTATCACAGCAGTAATGAGCCTCAGTACTTTACTGATCCAATATCCATCTGTCATCAGTCTGCAGCAGGGCTTTCCTGAATCCCAGTATCACAGTGAGATACTGGGATATCACACTGTTGCAAGTCAGATAAAGGGGTCTGCAACAGTAGCAGACTGGCTATTCTTTAAGGGAGGAAAAAACGGGGGGGGGGGGGGGGGGGGGTGTGGAAATAACAAAAAGAAAAAGAAAAAGAAAAAGAAAATTTTTAAAGGGAAGAAAACACAACCAGCCACTCCGGCACGAGGCTACGACACATACAAATTCAATGTGTCCATGCCTAATAGGTCTGACAGATCTGGGACACATGTAAGTCCAGCCAGGCTAGTTAGAAACTAGCCAGGTGGCACCTAAATTGTAGATAGTCCTATTGCTATGTTTAGCAATACTCTTGATTCTGTTTCCATTCATGCTTTTAAATATGTTTTTCCATATGTTTGGATTGTGTTGCATTTTATTCATTTACTCCCACAGAGAAATAGTGGGCAAAGTTCTATTTAATCAGAGACAAAGATGAAGAGCTGGGAAGAGCTGTAAACAGAGAGTGGAACAACTGAACAAAAACTGATAGGGAGAGAAAGGCTGTTGGGTTTTGGTTTTTTTGCTGATGGGCATGTTGCCTTTCACCATCATGCCAAGAGTAATGCTTATTCAGCTTGGGAAAATCTTCTCTATAGCACTCAGAAGCAGGCCTACTGGCCGAGACAATACCATTTATTTGGCATAACCATCTCCAGGGAAAGAGGACAGCTAGAATGGATTCATGAATGATTCCAGCAGTAGCAGCTGCTCCTTTTCCTGGCTAGCAAACAAGAGCACTGATAGAAAGAGTTAGATCTACAATAAATTCAATCCTTAAAGGAGTCATTCTGTGTTTTAGTCATGCACAAATCAAGTGCTATTCACAGATCTAGTGAAATGCCTGTGTAAATGTGGAGGATGAAGCATACGGCCTTCCCTGCAGCCAGAATAGATCACAGCCACCACTAATCAAGGGCATTATGCTTGTCCTTTTAAAAGCAGGTTAGAAGGTAAGCAAGGACAGCCCTATCCTATACTAAACTTCAGAGGTCTTCAACTCAGTCTTGCTATCATCAGAAGAGGACTTACTGGGAATGCTAAGGTGTTATACCATTCACTACATTAACCCTGTTCAATGCAATGCACAGATTGTATTACTTGGGGGTTGATGCAATAACCTTTCATGAACAATCTATGAGCTCTGTGACCCATTTGTTGGCTCATAGAAAAAAGAAATTGGACTATCACCTGAGTTCATGAGCTTGCTTTTTTTTTTTAATTTGCATAATGGATCAAAGATCTACTCTGTAACAACTAGTTTAATTACAAATATACAAAATCAGGAAAGGTTAAGACATAGTGTTCAATAACACCATGTTGCACGAAGACTTCTCTACATTCTGAATCATTGCTAGAATGGCACCATCTAATGAACCTGGATACGATTTGGGTTTTGTCTCAAGGAAAATGTCTAATACTGGGTGTTAATGGCTGAAGGCACAATCCTGTGTAACAGTGTGCTCGAAAATGGCAAGGCAGTAGGTTTAGAGTACATCTGCTTTACCATGTTCTTTAACCATATCAATGATATGGAAATAGGGAGATTTAAATCACATAATTATTAACAGAGTTACTATCCTTAACTGTCCATTCTTACATTCTTTCACAGAAAGAGGTTCACAAAAGCTGTTTTTCCACAAATGGCTGAACTTTTTTGTAGCGTCTGTCCTTAACTTCAATAGGTCGTAGTCTGAAATTTTAAGATTATCAGAAATTGGTGATGTCTAGTTGAATGGTTTTTACTTATCCCTATTAGTAAGTCATTCTTCAGTAAAATTCACTTTTAATAACCATCTGGAGATGGACAGTTTACAAAGACTTTTTGTTAAATTTCCGACAAAACTGCAAGAATCTTAATAGAGAGCACATTTTTTAAAATGCAATTTAGACTGCATCTTGAATATTCATTTGTTATGAAGGATTTCAGGCAATATTCTGAGAAGATTAACCGTCTTCTTTCAGAGAGAAATGGCAGCAAAAAGTTCCCAAATCTAGAAAATGGTTTTTGATATGGCATGCTATCACACAGATGATCCCAAATATTACAGTAACCATCCATGTTTCTGAAGCTGGGCAGAGGCAGGAAGACCTCCATGGATAGCAGCCATTGTGTCCTAGAAAAAGGAAAATGCATCCTTGAGACAAAAGTCCATTTATTCAACATTCACTATGAAACACAGTTTTTGAAATACACTACCTGCCATGGGTGTGTGTTATGACAGCAGAAAAGGAATAGGTTGAAGAACTTGCAGACGAGACAAAAACCAAGGCGATCTCAAATCATCTTTTAATGTGTTTTTTTCTGCACTGAAGTGTTAAATGTGGACTTGTTCTTTTTACTGTATTAGCTAGAATAAGTACTAAGAAGATAGTCCCAATGGTTGACACTATATACATTCCTGGTGCTGTCTTTAATTAATTTAACCCTGGCATTTTCTTCTTTCTGTTATACATCACCAGCAGGCTGTTGTGTCGGGCACTGAACCGACTCCCCAGAGCAGCAGTCATGGCCCCAAAGCTGCCAGAGCTCCAGGAGCATTTGGTCAACACTCTCAGGCAGAGGGTGCGATTGCTGGGGTGTCCTATGCAGGTCCAGGAGTTGGACTGATGATCCTGGTGGGTCCCTCCCAACTCAGGCGATTTTGTGATTCTGTGTGCACTAGAGCTACTAAGCATGACACTACATGTATTAGAGGCTCCCTGGTTTCCAGCCTGCCAGGAGGGGTTGTGGGGTTGCTCCTGGCTGACTTACTAAACGGTAGGTCTGTACCATGTAAGTTTTACAGAGGAGGGAAAACCAGGATGTGAAGAAAAGCAGAGTTCATGTTCAACTGTCTGTGGTAAACATTACACAGGAAAGATTTCTGAAAGTGGACAGTGAACTAGAAAGATGTCCTCAGAAAATAAATCCAAATCACAATTCACAGCTTAAACAAATCTTGTAAGTGTGGTGTCTGTAAAAGTCTCTTTGTCCCTATCCAAACTGTAAGATAAACAGCATTGATATAAAAAAAAAGAAGAAAAAGAACCACTGCAGAGACAAGAGAATTTAGAACAGATTAAGCCCTAAAGAAACTGCTGTAATACTGACAGCGAGAAACACTGCATAACTCTCATAGAAATAAATAATTTATCACAATATATATAGGCTTTACAATGCAGGTACTTTGAACATAGTAGTTTTTTAAATGCAAGGTAAAAAATAACTGCATTTAAATTTTTTTGATACAGGAAATTTAGCTAGTAAAAACTTGGATAGCCTTAAACTATCTTTCTATATACCTATTATAAGAATCTAATAGTTGCACAAAACCAACACACACACACACACACACACACACACACACACATATATATATGCACATAAACATGTGGGATTAAAAAAGCTTTTGAACAAAAATAGTAGCGGTGTAAGGTTTTACTGAAATCTATCTGAGCTCTGCTACTGAGGATAGTATGTAGGTAGGGTGGGGAATGCAATATGTTTTACTTCTGTGTTGATAAGAATGGATTGGAATCCAGATACAACATAATTATTCTTACTGTCACATGGTGACTAATTCAGGGTTAAAGTAGAGAAGGAAGTAGGAGGAGCAAAACATCAGGAATTACTAGTTACATGTACATGCAACAAGGAGTTCATTCTGCTTTTCTCGTAATTGAAAGACAGGCAATGGAGTTGTCTCAAAAAAACTACTTGAATTTATTTATTTATTTATCTTAATTTTAATTATGTCAAGTAATTTTATGGGTAGGAACAAATGACTCTGATTAAAACATAATTAAAACCAGAAAGCATTTGCAACTGTTGGTGAAACTATACCTTTCTCTTGCTCTTGCTTTCTGAGTGAACAGATTAATAACCCTTTCTTAAGGTTCAACTGGGAAAAAATGAAAATGAACAACTGCATTTTCTGCGCACTTAATAGGACCAGAGTAAATATCTTCCTCTTCGGCCTTACACAAATGAGAAAATAAAAATCAAGTAGATTTGACCCTAATAAATAATGTGTAGGACTAGGAATATAGATGTTGTTTCTACTGTTATATGTACTACAAGTGTATTTCAGCTGTGGAAAAGCTGCTCAACTCCCCATCTGCCTGATTTTTTTTTTTTTTTTTTTTTTACAGTGCATATGTGGTAGATACAGTGGTGCATTTAAAAATATGTATCATCATTAATTTAAAATGAATGGTGTGTACATAAATATTACAAAGGCCTAGTTAGAGTTTACCTGAGAAGTGATTTACATGAAAAAGGCCCTATATGTTCCACTGTGTCCATTTTAAACCAGCTTAAGATAAAGAAACTGAAGGAGAAAAGAAAAGGATTTTGTTTTGACCAAGGATATGGAACAACCAGTCGGCAGAGATGGGAAGGGAGAAGAAAGGAGATGAGGTTACACCTCTGCATTTGGCATAAGATATTCTTGGAGGTTTATATCAGGGAGGCTCACATGGGACTGAGGCAGCGTATCTTCACCTTTGCCTCACACAGAGAGGAAATAACAAGAAGACAACATAGCCAATGCTGGAAACAGATCAAGAAGTGAAAATGCTCTTTGACTTCACGGGATATTGAACAACAGAGGCATTTTTGTCACCTTAACCTCTTTTACTGATGTGATGATAGGTGCTGTTGGTGTTACACAGACTGTGATACGGGACACGTGCAGAGTTTGTGGGAAGGAACACCAAATACCAGACTTGCATTTCAGAGCTATAGATCGAAAACAGGTAGTGACACACATCTTTATGACGACTGATTATTTTATCCTCACAGACACATCCTGTAGTAGTAATTCCAGAATTTAGCTTTGTGACATGAAAAATAAGGATTATCTTGTTGTTTGCTTAGAACTCACTATCTGAAAATTTAATTTGATACTTCCTAATTTCTGAAATAAGAGAAAGAGCAAATAATTGTTTCCTTTTCAAGTTCTGACTTTATAGATACCTATCATCTTGACTTTGAGTTTTGCCTTTTCTGAGTTACAGGATTCTAGTCCATTTTTCAGTCCACGAGTTCTTCTGTGACTTTGAACAGCCTTTATGTCAGTTTTTTGGTCCTACTAGATAATTTCTGTCAGAAGTAGCCATAACAGAACTGATTATCAGGGTGTAGGCACACCACGGATTAATAGTGGTTTAGTGGTGACTTCATTTTTATACTGTATTCCCTTTCTAAGCACTTGTAACACTGTACTTGGGGTTTTGATCACTACAGGCTGTGAAGAAATACAGGTGCTTAAGGATTCATTCTGGAATGAAATTCATGCTGCTTCCCAGAAGGAGGGTTGAACAGTGCCTCCTCTGTATGTTGGATTCTAAAGCAAGCCAGAGAAGCTGCCTTCATTGTACCTTGTGTTATTCCCATAATCTCCCTAGACATCTGCTATTAGCTTGTATTGGGTTTACGTGGCAAGGATTTGGTAGTGGGAAGGCTGCAGGGGTGGCTTCTGTGAAAAAACATGGGAGTTCCCCCCTTGTCCGACAGAGCCAGTTCCAGCCATATCCAAGACAGACCCACTGTTGACCAAAGCTGAGCCCATCAGCAATCTTGGTGGTGCCTCTGTGATAACATGCAAGAAAGTGTAACAACACTATGGAGCAGCTGGGTGAAAGTGGAGTGAGAAAAACGTGAAATAATCCTGCAGACAACCAAGGTCAGTGAAGGAGGGAGAGGAGGTGCTCCAGGCACCAGAGGAGAGATTCCCCTGCAGCCCATGAGGAAGACCAGGGTGATGTGTGTTGAGGCCCTGTGGCCTATGGAGGACTCCACACCAGGACAGTCTACCAGCAGAAACTGTGGTCCAGGGAGAGGTGACCCGAGCTGGTTTTCTAGCAGGATCTGTGGCCTGGGGGGGATCCACACTGGAACAGTCTCTTCCTGGAGGACTGTACCCCATGGAAAGGGCCCATGCTGGAGCAGTTCTTAAATAACTGCAGCTCATGGGAAGGACCTATGCTGGAGCAGTTTGTGAAGAACTGTATCCTGTGGAAGGGATCCCATGCTGGAGAAGGGAAACAGCATGAAGAGGAAGGTGTAGTAGAGAAGTGTGTGCTGGTGTTCATGGAGATAATTTTCTTCATGGTAGCTTATATGGTCCTGTTTTGGATTTGTGATGAAAACAGTGTTGATAACAGGAATGCTTTATTGCTGCATAGTGCAATCCCCATTCCCCATTCCCACTGCGCCGCTCATGGGAGAGGAGGTAGAAGAGTCAGAACAAAGCAGTAAAGTTGAGCCTGGGAAAAAGGGGAAGGGGAGAGAGATTGATTTTCATTTTGGCTTTGTTTCTCACCATCCTGCTCAATTTTAAATTGGCAATAAATAAATCTTCCCCCAGTCAGTTCTATTTTGCCCCTGATGGTAATTAATAGGTGATGTCTCTGTCTTTATCTCAAGCCATATAATTTTTCATCTTATTTTCTCCCCCTGAGCTCTTGAAGAGGTGGAGTGGCAGAGTGGTTTAGTGGGCGTCCAGCAGCCAGCCAAGGTTAACCCACCACATAGGCGCTGCTGGAAACAAGATACTGTCTTGGATGCTCATTTTCTGATCTTGTATAGGCAGACTGTTTATTCACATTCCTTGAATGTTCCATAAGTAGGAAATGTGTCAAACTAAAATCTCTGTCAACTACTGACTTGTTTCTCTCTCACACGTGTGAGTTTGATAGCTCTACTGGGAAGATGGCTCTCATTTATTCCTGCTATGCACATACCCCTAAATAAATTTGAATCTTCCTGCCTGGAAGGACTGAACCTGAAATCTCAGTCTATGGTTAGTGACATACTGCTTTTTCATTTGAGGCAAGCTTGTGTGAAATTTGGCAAGTCTGAAACAAATTAATTAGATAATTTCCTTTCTAATACTGTGCCCAAACCCACTGGGTGTCTCATATGCACTGCCTTACATAAAAAGGGATTAGTTTTTGATCATATTACCTTGATCTGGAAAAGAGGGAATTTTTATGTGTTACTTTGTGTTCCTGCTATTGAAGTACATCTAGCCCTTCTTGAGATGCATAAAGGAAGTGACAGCTGTTAATAACCTGCACTTCTTTCTTTTTATCTGTAGTCTCAAAGATCACTTTTTGTCCTCTCCTGCATGCCAGAATGGGTGTGCGATCCAGAAAGGTTCTAAAAGCTTTGACCCAGTGCCTGAGAAGTTGTGCACAGGGAAAAAGGATGGGAAGGTTACCCAGGATGGGATTGTGAGTTGTGAGTGTTGCAAGTGAGGTAGCATGTTCCACCCTTCAGATACCATTTGCTTGAGGTTTTTTGGTCAGAGCCTTAGGAGAAATACACAGTCCTTACAGAACAAAGGGCCTATTGCTTTTTTGTGTTCCATTTAGAGGTCATACCCCAGTGACTCAGAGGGCTCTGTTCTTCATCGTGGAAATCATGATCTAAGATTCAGGAATAATTAAATGCAGACTTCTCCTGTTTCACATGCATCTTAACTTTATAATTTTGAGTGGGTCGTTTTAGGGAAACAAGAATGGCTTTGTCTTCCAGAGCTTCAATTAGTTTATTTCTGCTTTGGGTTTTTTTTCTTCTTCTCTTCATTTTAAATATCAAGTGCAATATAAAAGGCTTTCATTTTGATGCTTTGTACAATTTTTGACTTCTGTAAATACTAAATTGGTTTTATCCAAACTGTACAGCCTAAATAACAAATATATAACATCACATCCATAAGATAGAATAAGAAAACTTAGATCTTACATTTTAAATCAGATTCTTAGTACAGTTAAGTAGCACTTCTTAACCTTTTCATTATTAGAGCTTGAGACTACTAACAAATCTATTGCTTCCAAAAGTAGCCAAAGAAGAATTTGGCCACAAGCTGTCAAAACAAGAAATTATTGCAGCTAGAAGTATCTGCTTTCTTTATATATGTTTGTTGAGTAGATGTGAACTAAAACGTTAGTGAAATAACTGCAGTTTTCAAACTGCTATTCAAACTATTATTAACATAAAAACCTTTAGTGTTTTGACTGATGATTTAGCTGTGTTTGGCAGAAAGTCATAGAAAAAAAATGCATGGCAGACTAGTAGCATGTTCACTTCTCATTAAAGATGTAAAGAATAAAAAAATTCTAAAAATACAACCAGTAACATTTTACTTCTAAAACAATGAAATGTGGGAGAAAAGGCTTTTACAATGGGAACAGCTCTGAACAGCAGCTGGTAGAGCCTATTTAGAAGACTTTTGTGTGAATCCTAGGCTGAACGAAATGTGGAATTTACGCTGTTGTTAAATGCAGATAAAGGTCAGAGATCATGATCTCCAGAGACAATTGTTTGCAGTATTTCCAACTTGTTTTATGTACAGGAGGCATGTGCAATGCAAGAAAGTAGACAAATCACTGCAAAATAAGGTTTTCTTGGCAACTGAGAAGAATTTACTGCTCCTAACAAAGACCAGCATACAAACGGGTTTGAAATTCAGACACAGACAACTGTTGGAAAAGAACTGAAGATTAGCATTTGTCTTGCATCAGCTGGCTGATAGGAAAAGGATATTGTGTCTTTTTTTCTAGGAAGTCTCCCCTTTGTCACTGGAGTACTTTCATATGAGTTCACACTTAGAATCTGCAAATTTAATTTTTAGTTATAAGCATTTACAGAACCTGTAGCTCATACATATCAACATGGCATACCATGTCCTGTGACGCTCTATGGTATGGAGTATCCGTTTGGCCAGTTCAGATCAGCTGTCCTGGATGTACTTCTCCCCAGCTTCTTGCGCACCTCCTTGCTGACAGAGCATGAGAAATGGAAAAGTCCTTGATTTAGGATGAGCATTGCTGAGCAACAACCAAAAGGATCACAATATCAACATCATTCTCATGCTGAATCCAAAACACAGCACTCACTGGACCAGCTACTGAGAAGAAAATGAACTCTGTCCAGGTTAAACCAGGAGATCTCTGCAAACACTGACATCTCTTCAGATTCTAGTGAAAACTACTACTGCATCTAGTATCTGCTAGTGGTGTGATTACTGGTATCTTGGAAGTGGTTCTGCACACTTCACTCAAGTAAATAAGCTTTGTATATGTAACTGACTAATATTAAACTTATAAATATTACTGACATCCTCTATAAGACAGCCTGTGACATTCTTTCTTAGATCTCTAGAATGATTATCAAGCAACAGCCCTCATATGCTACAGAACTTATGGATCTCACAAACCATAATGGTTAGCATACTCATAAATCTTTGTAATACAAGGTGTTAAAAGAAGCAAAAAATAAAATTGATATGAAGATACTGGCTGCACCAGCACTGTGTTTCCAAGTTTGCAATAGGAACTTGGGCTTGGACACCACTGACACATATTAAATGTATGCTTTATAGTTTATTGAAAACATACAGTTTTCTCTGGAAACAATTTGGGGATATCTGTTTTCACTGGTTTGGAAATGCAGCTTTGTTTTTACTCACTGATTACCTTGAGATGTGCCACGCTTCTGGACTAACTACAGTAATTTTTTTTATTTTGCCTACAGTCAGGTTGCTTGTATAATGTATACTGCATTTCTTGTTTCCAGTGAGGCCTGTGAGAAACTAGAAAGGAATTTAATTTCCTTTATTTAAGTGTACATAGTCCTACTGTTGTTGTATAAATACACCAAATCTCAGTTCTAATTAACAGCCATCTAATTTACTTATGAAAACCAAAAAGAATGGATGGACATTTTAAAACAAGGGTATTGTACTCAGCCAAAACGTTTCAAATAGAATGGACTATTTCAGTTGGAAGAGACCTACAACAATCATCTAGTACAACAGCCTGACTTCTCAAGGGCTGACCAAAAGTCAAAGTTTGTTATTATGATCACTGCCCAAATGTCTCTTAAATACTTGGGACATCAACTCCCTCTCCAGGAGACGTGTTCCCATATTCGACCACCCTCCTGGTAAAGAAATGTTCCCTCATGTCTAGTCTGAATCTCTCCTGGTGCAGCTTTGAGCCATTCCCACATGTCCTGTCCATGGATCCCAAGGAGAAGAGTGCAGCACCTGCCTCTCCATATCCACTGCTCAGGAATTGGTAAAAAGCCCAGAGGTCGCCCCTCAGCTGCCTTTTCTCCTAACCAGACAGGCCCAGAGCCCTCAGCTGGTCTTCGCAGGACGTGCCTTCCAGCCCCTCACCATCTCGGCTGCCTCCTCCAGTGGCATCTGAGGACCTTCGTGTCATTCTCTGATGCTGGGGCCCAGTACTGCACATGGGGCTCACGGTGAGGCCACATTGATGCTGAGTTCAGTGGGACCATCTCCTTTCATGATCATCTGGCTCCTGCTGAGCTGCTGCCAGCCAGCACCCCTGGGTTGGGAACTGAAAGTATAACAGCCATTGATGCTGCAATACAAGAAGTAAATGAAGAAAACAAATGCAAATACTCAGAGATGGAAACTCAGGAAACAGATCCTTGAGGCTAAACACAGGACTGCCAGATCATTCTTAAATAACTGGATCTGTAAGAGGAGTTTGCTACGTGATACAAGAACTGCGTCTCTTTGTGGTCAACTGACCCTTGCCTAGGAGAGGTAAAAATCAAGTTCAGTCTCCTTCTAGGAAAACTCTCCCTATCTTTTATGAAATGTCCTTACACTACACTATTGGCTAGGCTACGCATATGAGAAAATAAGGAGGACGAGCCCTGTCATTGCAAGCTGTTATGCAGAAAAAAGTTAAAACTAATTCAGTATTCATGAAACCAGGAAATAAGATTATTGCTTTTAAAACACTATTGCCTTCACTATTCATAATCAGACATAATCACATATGAAAAATTAGTTTGTTTTAAGAGAAACAAATTGTTCTTGTGGACAAAAAGATAACTTTTACATATAGATTTTCACATCCAAGACATTATTTAAAAAGTAAGGGTTTATCTGGAATGTTAATGAGTGTAAATGAAGGCCTCACCCAAAATCAAGATAGAAAAACTGTTTGAAATCACACTTTTCTTTCGCTGATCTCTTATATTTTCTTCCCTAAGACTTAGAGTTTTCCGTCGAACATATTTCTCTTGCCTTATTGACGCTTCCTATGTGATCCATCATGTTTTAGCCAATGCCTTCATGATAATTTCCTTCATATCATCTGTAGCATGAAGCACACATAAACTATAATGACCCATTGGATATTTTTGAGATAACTGCTGCTCTGATATAGAAGGAAAATCAAAGATGGTCTTAATCCCAATATCAGGCAAAGTAGTGAGGAAACAGCACAGGAGACAATGAGAGCATATTTCTCCATTGGATGGACAGTGGTCTCAGCAAAAGGTCATCATGTATTTAAAGGCTGAATCCTAATCCTTATGTACAGGAGACCAATGTAAAGACTGTTAAGACGCAAGTGTGTAAGGACTCGGTGATCCTTGCGGGTCGCTTCCAACTCAGAATATTCTGTGATTCTGTGATTCAGTGCGAGACTCAGGTTACGGTAGGAGGCAAATCGCGGCTGTACCTCGGCAATCCACTCGGTGGCGCGCCCCTCGCCCAGGGACCAGGCCCGTATGTCGCAGTTATAAAATACTTCGACTCTTCAGGACGAAAATTGCTAAATATCTGTAAAATATCTACTGCTTTAATAGAAATACTGAAAAGCCTGGGTAAATAAAATGCATTTAGCCTTTACCTGAATTTTCAAGCACAAAAATAAGAAGAATTTAGCCAGAACGAAATACAGAGCCAACTCCCAGAACTCGATGGAAATAGTGAGTTTCAGACCGGCAGGTGGGGCTGGAAACAATCCTGTGGGGGTGGCATTTATCAGTTAACCACTGAAACTATACACTGCCAAGATACCATGTACAAAAACTAAAGAAAGCAATAGTACACAAACAAAACAGAAAAAAGGCTTTCACAATATTTTATTTACTTTAAAATACCTATATGTAGGTAGAAATAGGTTTCTGAAACTTACCCCAGGCTCAATTCCTCTTTTGTGTAAGCACATAACATTATGTGAGTTTTTTCCCCTTTTTCTGTCTCAGTACCCATTTTCCTCACCGAAGGAGCACGGTATCTTTTCCCTTTGTTGTAACTTTTTATTAGCACCACTTGACACAGTAACACTGACTGGTGAAATCAGAATCAGAAACCTTGTGATGCAGTAACAACTGATTTTGATATATCCCACGACACCATTTCTCCATTCTCCTGCGAGGAAAACTGTTCACATGAGTAATTCTTGCTCTGGAAAGTTACACACTGAAGCAATTTTATAATTGAATTATTATTGATTAACTGATTCCCAGTGATGTACAAAGAGGGGAAAGACCACACTGCGAGACAAACTCTATCACCCCAATCCTAATACTCTCAAACTGCTTTTAAATACCCTTTGAGAAATTGCTTTGTTGCAAGCCATTTTGCTGCTTTATTACGTAATTTGTGCGTACTTTTTGGTAGTTATACGAGAAGGACAAGGTCACTTATTACATCACTGAAACAGCTGAGTGTATATACTGGGGATAAGTTAACCTCTAAATTTTGAAAATATCCATTGCATTTGCATCTTCTAATAAATTTACTACTTTTCTTTGTATCCCTTGCTAATAAGACTTGCATCCATATAAATGCAAGCAAAACCATCAGATTGGTCTTGTTTATGTGTCATTATCAATGATCCTTTTCATAAAATATTAGAGCCTTTCTGTTCAGTTGCAATCCTAAAGGTTGATGTCACTTTATGCCTTCTGAGTCTCAAACAAATAAGAATTGGTCGGTTTTGAAATCAGCCATGGATTTTTTAACTGTCTCCTGCTTCTTCTTCAAGATATCTCTCTTCTAATCTCAGACTATAACAAGAATTTAGCATATTGATGAACAAGTAATATTGTCTGGAATTTAAATAATGTAGATTCAGTAAGAAAAATATTTACATATGAGAAAAAGTGGATTGAATTATGGATTATTGTTTATCTGTGAAGTTAAAATCCCAGAATTTGAATCTAGCTCTGGAGAGCAAAATAAAGGTCTCACAAAAAGAAAAGTTTATATCTTACATTTTTTGTAACATAACCCAGCCTGCTTCTACGAATTGTGCAGAATTAAAATATTCTTATGCTAATATATTTAGATTCCTGTGATTACACTTTGCACAATTAAATTTAGAACATGTTTTGTTTGGAAGGTGTCATACATACATATAGCCTCTGCATTATTGTCACTTAATAAGACAAAGAACAAATATAGTAAGAAATACTCAAAATTTCTCATAATTTAAGGCACATTCATGAAATTAGTTAAATAACTTAGTATCCTAGGTATCAAAACTACAGGTTCTTTTGTTTGTCTTAGTAAATAAGCATGACTGCCAGTTTCATATGAGGAAATAATGAAGAGAAAAACAAACACATAATTTCAGTTCCATCACCAAGTTCTATGAGTTGCAAGTGAGAGGTGAAAACAAATACAGTGTACTCCTTTAAAATCATCAGTCTGCATTCCCCATTGCCAGTTCTAACATAACCAGTTACAGGTGTAGTAGGTTGAAACATAGTTGATGGACAAGCTGTTAATGCTTATTTTATGATAAAGAGTCATTCAAACAATTATCCAAAACAAATATATGCAATTAACATTGATTATGTCCCTGAATCCAAATAGTGACCGAGAAGGCCGGCCACAGATGACCAAATTAGAACTGAATCTGCACATTACATCTTCTCAGAATTTCTGTCAGAGCTCATTTAGGCAACAGTTCCGGACTCTTAAAAGCCTGGAGCCACCTGAAGATTCACACAGGATTTTTAAAGTCCAGATAAAATTGATGTTCAAAGCTTTGGGCTCACTGGTGCCTATTTAACTGGCATAATATTAAGTACTTTATAAGGATCCAAATTGCTGGGTTTGGCCTCAGACTAAAATAAAGGTTAAATTATGCCTCCCCAAAGATTTGTTTACTAATAAGTTTGCTGCTTTTTGCAGTGACTTTTCATCAGATGGGTAGTTACTATCCTGGCCTGAGATATTGGTGACAATGATCCCTAAAACCATTGGTGAGGCTTTCTGTGCTCACCTTCACTCACGCACTAAGACATGGCAGTATTGTTGATCCAGCACTTGGAAAAATGTCCTGCACTATCAGCTAAGTCCATTGCCTCTAGAAAAAGTGACATTATGACAAGGGGAAAAAATAACCAATAATACAGTAATTCACTTCATCACACTCTGGTTATTCCATCCAACTTCTGTTGCATGTCTCTTTCTGAAGTTAGTTAAATTGTTTTCTGTGTTCTTTGCTTCCTCTATGTTGTATATACATATTGATTGATTTGGAAGTCCTCCAAAGACAAAGTAGGGTAGCTTGTTTAACACTATACTAGACCAATTATTTATTTTACTTTTTTCCTACTTTTGCCAAATAAATGCTTCTTTCCACTGGTACTTTACAATGAGGAAAAGGAGTATCTTGTTAGAGCCAACAAATCAAGACTCAGGAGAAACCACCAGAATTGTCAAAGTAAAAAGAATAAACATGAGAAACTTGTCTTTATCACATGGAAACAAAGCTAATGGAAGAAAGCATAGGAATAATGAAAAAAATTGGAAAAAAGAGTCTCATTATTTTGAGGAAATTGCCTCCATTTTGTACTAAAAATACTGCATTAAAAATTATATCTATCTCAGCATCTTATCCAATGATCTGCAATAAAAAATAGCAATATATACACATTCTTGGAGGAACATGCAGTCATCTGTATGCATCCACTAAGGACCCAGCAAAGCAGGTAGTACCATGCTGCTGAAAAACATGCAAATACCAGGAGTCAACAGCCCATCTTCTTACCAATTACCTACTCAAAATGAAACCTTTTCGAAACTATTCACCGTGCGTGGCAATTGTTTCCTTTGTCTAGATGATGGCTAAAAGAGTTCTACACCTTAGTCTTGTATAAAGTCAATTTACCTGCTTAGTTTTAAGTAGTAAGCCAGTCTGTTAGTTTAAGTGCACTGTGTTAAAGTACACCTTGACAAGCTTCTGCTCCTATCAAGGAAATTAACTTCAAGCGAAGATCAGAGTAAAACTTTAAAAAGTTACTTGAAACAAATTCTGGTAAGATATTTCTTTTCATAGCCCTAAGTAATTTTTCCCCCAGCAACATGCCTCTGTTTATATTGGTAACGATCTTTTGCACATAGCAGAAACTCATAGCTCTCAAAAATACCTGCGTGTTTTTGCCTGCTTTCTTCCTTTCTCCTTGCACACATCTGCCTCCTGCTGCCTTTCCAGTAAGGCTTACTTTCAACCTCTGCCATTCCTGGTTGCCACCTTTTTTTTCTGACTTGAAAAAGACAGGAATAATTATGTTAGCCATTCACCAGTTACTTTTTCTTTCACACTTACATTTCTAATATTAACATTTAGCATACATAAATTCCAGTGTTTTGTTACAGACTTCTTGTAAAATCCCAGCAGTGGATGTGCCCAGGTCTGATGGACAGACAGACTATGATGGAGGCGTGTTCTGAAAGGGAGCAACCGTTTATCTCTGGTTAGCCTGCATCTGGAGCCACTGACCCCTGCAGAAGTGACAGTACTTGCACCAGCATGGTTGAGAGACATAATTCTATTGTGCTTTCACAAGGAAATGAGGCTCATACAAATGCTTTGCCAGTCCCATTGTTTACTGTCTTGACCAATTTCAACCTGTTCGAAAGATGGATGGAAATCTGTGTCCCTGCAAGTTTTCTGAAAATCAGTGACTGTGCAAAGACAAATGCCAAAATAATAGTAGCCATTTGAGTGATAAATCCAGGGTGTGTAGGAGTGGAAATTATTAGATCTGAGCCTAAACAGACAGAGAGAGAAGTTGCCTGTTGCGACAGAGATGCTAACCAGAGATCCTGAGTGAGCAGTAAAAGCAGACAGCAGGAAAACCTATTGGAGGTAACATTTGGTGGCTGGATCTTTACAGGCACGAAGGAGACTAATACGAATTAATACTTTGAGAGAAGAAAAGAATGCAGGATGCATATGCTGTATATTCTGGTTGGAACAAACCTCCTGGCCAACTCTCATGGATTTACATTAGCATAACATATGTTGTCTCCAATCCTGGAAAGCATACCAAAGGGATCATGGGATAAACAGGACTACTGTGATAAGAGAGGAGTCAAAGGACAAAATCCCATGGAAATAATGCCTTCCTGATTGTTCTTTTCACTGAAAACTTGCATTTTGTGCAAACATAATTATTCAAATTTCTTTTAATAAACATATCAATATCAATAATAACAATCAATAAACACAAATTAAAATAGCTCCATGGCTAGTGGAACTAGCAAAGCCTAGTTTCTTTTCCCTCTCCAGAAGGTCACATTACAGCTTTTTCTATAGTTAAAAGGTTAGTAGGAGATAGGACATAGAATCAATGCATGGGTTGTTACACAGTTTTTAGACTAAAATGTCAATTTTTTAATTCAATTTCCTTGAACAAGTTGAATTTTTAAATAAGAACTAAGCTTATGAAAGACCAAATGTTTAATTTATAGAGACAAAAATACTCCTGAAATTAGTGACAAAATAGAATAAATTCACTACCTTTTCACAGAATGAGGACTTAGAGAAAATATTTTGATTTAATTTGCCACGCTTACAAAGCAACAGTAATGAAAATCACCTTTGGATTGAGATGCATAGGTAAAATCATTCTGTCAAAAAAGCCAGCACTCTGAGAACAGGAAGGAATCTTTAATGAAACACCTCTCTATTCATGGGTCTCAAATTGCTGCTGTGTACTTGTAGCAATGGCAATACAGATCAGATTACAAGGAGATATTTTAAATAAATCTTCATGTGTTTGTTATTGCATTGACTGTAAATGAATTGCTCTGTTGGAAAGCAGCTGAAGTCAAATACAAAGCCAGATTGTCATAGTTGCTTGTGGGTGCAAAATGAAGAAAGACATCAAGCTTCTATTTCTTGTATGGTAGTAATGTACACACTACTAAGGCACATGAGGAATTTATCAATTCAGCGACAAGAAGTAGGCTATAAGTAATGATTTTTTTTTACAGGTGAAAATTAATCTGGAAAAAGAGCAGACATGAATTTAAACCAATTATTTATAATATGGCCATTAGGCCATGTATGAGACCATGTTTATGTGACAGTTGATTCTGGAATAAAGTAGTCCTGATTTGCTAGTTAATATGTATTATGAGTGATTTTATCAGTTTTCATATGTGGCATATTAAAGTATGTATTTGCTAACTTTGCTTGACATGTTTGGATGCTCAGGTCAAGCTCCTGCGTTTGGTGAAGATCTTTGCTCAAAAAACAGCTCAAAATTTCTGTGAATTGAAGTTGGTGAATACCCTATACTTTTAGAAAACAGGTGGTCAAATTGCATGCTTAGGTAATAGATTAATTACTGACCATTCAGTTTAATAAAAAACATTTCATGTCAGAGGTTGAGACAAAAAGCCTGGTCTCCTGTGTGGTTTTTGTTTTCCTTAACTTTCGTTTCCTTAACTAAAGACCAGCAACTCAGTATTTCATTCATTCTGTGGTCCAACTTCTGCAGCAACTGGCTCAGGAACTGAATAGACAACTGCCTCCTTTGTCTACTGCCCTAACACCCCACCAAACTACACTAGAATAATAAGCTCATGAGAACAAAGAGGCCAAACTGATGTCATGCATGCAGCTTTAGTCCTGTTTATTCTTAGCTCAGAGAGCTTGTCCGTGCAGTCTTGAAAATATTTGTTGCTATAATAGTAAAATGTAAGGCCCATAAAGTAGTACAGGATTATTTCTATAACATATGTTAATTTTCAGTCCTTAGGCCTGCTCAGCTCCATGGATGACTGACATTTAATTAGCTGTCAACTTTGTAGTCCCTTTCAGAAGGATGAATCCTAGATTTTTGTCTATTCAGTTTTCCAAAAAACTTAAACTGATAGAATATGAATCAAAGTTGTCAATTTTCACTGCTCCCCTCCAAAAGTCTGTTCTTTCTTTCTGTTTTATAGCTGCCACCCAGAGTTTAGGAAGTCAGATACCTCTTCCTTGGCCATCCAAATCTCTAGTGCCCCAGTGTTACTACACGTATGCATCAATATGTAGCTGTCTTTTGTGAGGAAGGTCTGGTACATATAAGCAACCCCAGTACTGTCCTCTGCTGTGGATTTTCAAAAATTCACAAAAGAGGTATATTTGGAATTTTGAGTGGCTGCACTTACTATTCTGCATACATCTTAATATTCACAGGAATGAGATGATCTTTCACTCAAACCATTCTGTGATTTCATATAAATGAAACTACAGAATGTGATGGCAGTTCAAACAGATCAGATTAAAGGGGATCTCATGAACACCAATTCATGCCCACTCAAATTAAGAACACATGGACAGGTGTGGAAGTTTTCATTTCCAGGGCTGACTGCACCAAGCCAGACTTTCAAGACCTAAGCTGTTAGTGCACCATTTATGCTGGGCTTTCAACTTAGTCCTAGTTGAAATACAACTAATATTTGGACTTGAGAACAAAAAGCCTTATTTCTCAACTTCCTCAAATTGTGTGTGAAGCTTAGGCTGCCTAGGCCAAGGAACCTGCACACTCCACCCCCACCCTCATCAACTTATTTTGGTTCCATATACTTCAGTGCACATAGAAGACAGCCAAGAAATCTGTACATGCTGGTGACCTCAAGAGAGGAGATCGAAGTAAGTCTCAGACAACTGTAAGAAGTAACTTAACAGCTAATAGTAAATACCTCTGGTGTGCTTATAGAACTCACACTTTTATGAAAGGACCTTGTATCGGTCAGTAAAATTAATACTATTCAGCAGAAGTAGGGCAGAGAAATTAAAACTCAGATTACTTTTGTCAATTCATTTGACTTGAGACAAATCGGTGTAAGTTAGGATGGCTCAGAGAATGGAACTAATATATTTGATGCTGGGGAAAATAAAACCCCGTATTCTTAGCTGAACTCTTTGGTAGAGTAAATGGAAAAATACTAGTCAAAAATAATGCATAGCTCAAGGTCTAACAGCAGAAGCATACACTTTTGTACTTTCTATGACAGAAAATTAATGCTTGGTAAGAATAGGTTCACAAGTTCAGTGAACTTGTTTACCCTTAGTAAACACCTTTTCTTAATAAATGCCCACGAAGGAAAAGTCAGACTATTGAGGATTTGCTTAATGCTAGGTTTCAAATACAACTACGGGAATTCTTTGCTAGCAGTTCCCTTGACGTCCTCTAGATCTCTTGACTGAAGAACTATAAGGATACTATTTAGTTACCTCTTAAAATTGTCTGAGACTTGCCTTGATCTTCCTTCTTGCAGTCACCAGCATCTATAGATTTCCTCTCTGCCTTCTACATGCACTGAAGTATACAGAATGAGATCATTTCAGGTTAGTCTGCAATGGAAAATTGCCTGCTGCTGACAGTTTGTTCTTACTCTTAAACAATGTTCAACACTGGACAATCTTGATGAACTGCCTCTACCAACACTGATTTTTGACAGCAGATAGTACATCTAGTAGAGATCAAGCCTTTTTAATAATTCTTTGCCATTACTCCAACTTTTCCATAGTGCTTTCACAAAACACAGCCTTTTAAGAAGCAAGTACACCAAATTGCCTGTAAGTCTCACCTTTGAAGAAGAAGAATCCTTGCCAGTGAAGTAGGTGAGAAAATTTAATTGTGCAATAAACCACTCCAGTTGAGCATGAGGTCACCTCCAGTCAAACTTACAGGAGCAAAACCCAACTTCAAGCAGAGCTATAGTTTAATAACCAAGATGGGACTTGGACCCAACTGCTTCAATCACTCTGCAGCTAGTCTGGGAGTGGGAGCACAAACTCTATAAGGCAGTGTCTGCTCAGTCTGGGGCCACCTGTCCACGCTGCCTTGCTGGGCAACTGGGCTGTGAGGCCACGGCTGCCCTGGTAGCCGGGCCCCAGTGCAGGCCACCACTACAGGCCATCGTCGCTTCCCTCACGGGACCCCTGCCGCCCACGGCCGCCTAGGTGGCCCACGGAGGCCCGAGGGCCTGCGGAACGGCGCCGGGGACCCGAGGCGCAGTGAGGGCTGGGCCGGCTGCCTGTGCCCTGAGGGCGCCGGGCCGTGACGCTCCCGCCGCGCTGCCGGCGGGCCCGGTCCGCAGAGCCGTGAGGGCAAGGCGGGAGCGCGCAGCTGGGAGCCGGCCTTGGGCTCGGCGGGATGGAGGCTCTGAGGCGCTCTCTGGCTTGCTGCTTCACCTCTGACGGTGTAACACTGTGAACACCCAGGTCGGCTCCAATGTGGGCACTGTCTTTAACAGATGGAAATTACAGCCACAGCTGAATGTGGGCCAAGGGCCATTAATATGGTAAAGCCAGAGAAAAGATGCAGGGTCTTGTCATTAACTCTAGAGGTATTCCACTATTTGCCTTTTTTTTTTTTTTTTTTTAATAGCTGTTTAAAGTCTTTCCTAAACTGCTAAAGTACTACAGAAAATGAGATTGAATTAAGTATTTATAGCCTGCTAAAAATACTGGGAAAAGCATCGAGGTTATTTTTAACTCTTACACTTCATGAACATATGCAATCTTTTATGAGATGCATAAATGCAGCTGTATTTATATCTGCTGAGTATGAGTTAATGTAGACATTCAAGACTAGACACTCGGAATGTTTTGGACTTCTTTTTTTTTAATTTCTCTGTTTATGTTAAAACATAATGACACAAGAAGCATCAAAGCAACCTTTATTGATTTCTATGATCAAAATGTGATCAGAAAACTGAATTTTTAGAAGATAAAATTGGGAGTGACATGCTTAGTTTGAGAATACTATCTACTATAGTCATAAAAAGTTCAAACATGATACACCTTTCCCACTTATTATAATTCTTATGAGCTTTCACAGAAGCACAAGTTAGTTGTTTTACCATACCAGCGATTTAAGTAAGGCTTTGTCATAGAGCTCTCTGTAGTGGATAGTAATGAATTTATGCATTTTTAACTTTCAACACAGGAAGTTAATATAATCCACAGGAAGAGAGGAAGGGAAAAGGTACAAGAAAGGCCAAGACTCTGGAAGTTTAGAGTTATCAATACACGTATGGCAGCTTTCTACTATTCTAGTTACATCAAATAGCTTTTTCTTACATGTTTTTTTGCCTAAGATATCCCCAAATATATAACAATAAGTGTAGAGTGTTTAGAATTTTCAGTAGTATGGAAAAAGTCCTTTTCACGCTTGCTTTCCTGCAAAGAAATGTTAGTTACTTAGATACAAAAAGGTATAAAATTTCCATACTACATGTTGCAGTCTTTTCAGAAACACTTTTTAAAAATAATCAGGTTCTGATAGTTGGAATAATAATCTCTAGATCCGTAGTTCAGCATTCTGTAGTCCTGAAAGAAGCCTGATCTTTATTTGGGTTATGTTGTGACGTGTGGCGATAATGTTCTGAGGGTTCTAAGATAATGAAAATAGATGTGACATCAAACAGATGATGCAGAAAATGTGCTCAGATTAAGAAATAATGGATTAGCAAGAGCTTCTGTAGACATGGAGATAGGAAAACGTTTGGGTTTTTTTAATGGCTATAGGATTGCATTCAGGAATATTACTTCTGAACTTTCTGACAAATTGTATTATTATAAATTCCTAGAAAACTAGCAGTTTATGGAATATGTATTTCTTTACCAACATATGCAACTAATCTCAGTACAAAACTATTCCTAAAAAGCTTTTTTCTAATGTTTGGAAGGTGGAAATTCATAGGATTTAGAATCACAAGCTTATGATTGCAGCTCCTAGTTCTGTCTACCTCAATCCTTGTCTATAAAAAGGACATAATCATTACTACTTTTTAAATTTAAGAGTTACTGTTTGTAAGGCAATGAAGAAAGAGCAAGTAGATGTAACTTCTAATGGCCTTTGTATATTTTACCTTTCAATATAGCTCTCATATAGAATAGCATTTATGATGTTAGGGGGGAAATTAAGTATACTAATGGGTTGGTTCTGTTGTGCTAAGGACATTCTTGGACATTAGACCCGTGTCCTCTGCATTTCTTTCAATTAGTGGTATTGTTGTGAGAGTCATTATCTTAATGGCTGAAGAGAAGTGTCAGCACATTTATCCTCCAGCTTAGCATTTTTGCAGTAATCCTTATTCTGTTTTACTTATTTTCTGGTTTATGGATGCATCACCAAGGTCTTAAAATATAGAAATGGGTTTGTAATGTCTTTTGCAACATTGCAAACACAATAAGGATAGACTAAGAGAAGAACTAGAAGCTGAAGAATCTGAACTGTCTAAGCAAGGCCAGTTTCTGCCTTGAAACTATAGGTTTTGCAAGCATGAGAGATCTTAATTAAATAAAACTTGAACAGGATGTGTCTCTTAAAAAAAAAAAAAAAAAAAGAAAAGAAAAAGCCAGAAACCCAACCACTAAGAAAATCTTTGTTGTGTTACAGTGTTGGTGTTCTTCATTATTCTGTGTTAATATATAAAAATCAACTAGACAATATGTATACATTTGATGTAGCTTTAAAGGTAGCCAACTGGATGGTGCTTTACGGATAAAAATATTAAGAGTACACTAAAGGCAACATCATTAATAGCTTAAGTGCAACTTGAAAATGTATCTACTGACAAAATAATTTGCCACAGCTCTTTTTGGTGCATTCCGCACTATATATGCAGTACTATTATGCTGTGCTTTTAAATTAAGTTCATGGACAATTAACTAAGACTGTGCTGAAATTTTTGCAAGAGTTCTTAATCGGTGTGACCTGGCCAGGTTCCAAGTTGGCTAATTACATTAGATTATTTCCTGTTTAAATATAGTTTAATAAAAGATGCCATCACTTCCTGTCCTAAACTATTGTGTAGTCTTGTCTGCTGTGTAACAGCTGTTGTGTTCCATCCTGAAAGAGCTTCTTTTCACTTGTAGGTGTAATTACTACAGATCTACACTAAATTTTGAGGTAGGCCTTTTTGCATCCTTGTGGTTAAAGAAGCAACAGGAAAAAAACCCCACACTACATCCTTTGATCAGGGAGAACTAAGTTTAGTTTTGGTCGAGAAGAAAAGAGAGCTTTGTAGGCATAAGAAAATTAACCAAGTTATTACGTAAGGTATTTTGTAGACTTATATAGGGAAGGGAAAATGCCAAATATGCCTAAATAGCAAAATGCCAAATATGCCTAAATAGCAAAAAGCATCCATTTTTTGGAAGAAGATAAAAATTAACTGAATTTGCAAGTTAGTATTTCCTTGCATTAGTTCTTCTAAAACACTTAGGGGAAAAATGATACAAAAGTAATCCTTGATTCTTTTGGTTTTATGTATGTCTTTTGGTCACTTTAATTTGCAAAGGTTTTGATAGACCAATGTGAGCTGTCATGGTAATCAAAGATTTTCAGTACCTTATCTGCTAATATTGCTATCAGTGAGGTTGGTGCTTTTCCAGTCAAATAAAAAAAATGTAATCTAAGTCTTTTTTAATGCAGAGGTAATTTACTGCCTGACTGTAGCATTTAAAATGACCTTGTTTTTCATTCATTCCAAGGGTAAATATAACATCCTGGATATATGTCCCAAACAACTTGCAGTTGAAGGCACCCTCATACTTAAAATGCAACATTGGTTCTGAGTAGAAGAGAGAGCCAGATATTTTAACCGTAAAATTTAACAGGAGTACCAGTACAGAAGGGACCTAGTAAAGAACATTCTTTTATGTCTCTACTTGCAAAGGGTTAATATTTTAATTATTTAGGTTGAACTGGCATTTCTCACCTTCAGAGATTTAATTGGTTAATAAAAAGACTTCTTCATCATAGACATGAAAGAAATGCTGGAGGAGCTATGGAAGGCAAGGTTGGGGTATGAGATACTGCTAAAATGGGATTGGCAAAACAAATAATAGATTTCTCTATCTTTTGTGATGAATAGAGTATCCTTTAACAATTTAGGAGTGAAGGGAAATAATGCATAGCTGCTTTCACCTCTTTCACAGTGAGATCTGTTGTAAGAAGAGTGCACTTTCTATGAGATGTATTTGGTAAGTTGTCTGTAATATGAGCTGATGCAGAAACTCCTTAGGAAAGATTTCTAGGCTTTTATAGAACGCGTGAAGTCTAGATTCTTGCAGTCTAGATTCTTTCCCATCCTTCAGAAGTTCTTATTTTGGTTCTTCAAATCTGAGTTTTCTGCAAACCAGTTATGGCTGCTCTGGGGATTAATTTAGTTCAGCACCTTCGCAAAACTTTAAAAGAAAATTTACCTACATACCGATTTTCAATAATTGCACAGCATTTCTTAATGAAAGCAACTTAGTGGTGAACACATTGATCCAGCTGCAAAACTATTTTATTAATTTTATACTTTTTATAAACTTATTTATGCTTTTAAGCATTCCTAGGCCTTTTGTACCTTGACCCTCATTCATTGTAGTGAAGAGAAGTAGATACTCATTTGGCCACTCCAGGATGGCATAATAAAACCACGTGTATAAGAGCATAAAGCCAGGAGTACTTAGACATGTTAAATTTTTTAAATAGCTGTCAGAGAGTGGTAGCATACCTTCTGAAAATGCTGACAAGTATCTGTGATGACAATAAACCTCCTAAACACAGAGCAAATTCAGCAAAAAGGTTTTGCAATGTTTTTGAATGTAGTGTTTTAAAAAACAAATTGCACATCTCAGATGAGTGATATATTCAAGTTCTTATGAAAAAGAATCTTTTAATTTTTTTAATTAATAGGATTCATTAAATGCTAACTATTTCTACCCTTCCTCAGGGGAAGGACTAGCCCTACTAGCCTTGTAAAAATTTTGTTATTTTTGATTGTTGGTAACTTCCTGCTGGTCCTTACACTGTGACCAATCCGTTTTAATATGTTTTATGATAATAAAATGCATGCTTTGCAAATATTGCACAGGACACCTGTTAACAGAAGTATATAATATAGTTTCTAGTCCCTAGTGAATACCGCATAGCCTTTTAAAATACTTTCAAAGACTTTTTGTTTGTTTAGTTGTATAAGAAGGTCTGTCTAGAACAGATCATGTTACAAGATCAGAGTTTGGAAATGCTGTGTGAGTTTTAACTTTAGTGTTGCCCCACAGACAGCTGGATTGCTACAAATGAAGGGCTGTAAACCTGTGCTGATAGCCTGTGAGTGGAGGTGCAGAACAGAGAAACCTTTTAAACTGGCTATGCCTTTGGAGAGATCATTACAGTGAACTCTACCTCTGTAGTCCCACAAGAATTTAGGATTTGACCTTCCAGACATTTATGTATGGTATGTGAATGGCCCTAGTAACATCAGTGTAATTGTTCAAATGTTAGGTTACACGTCTGTAAATACGGTGCTTACTTTATTCTGTTTTCTCCCAATTCAGCAGTTAAGACTATGAATGCATTGGTGCGTGCAGCTAGTTAAAAATATATATAATGATAGGGTCAAAAAGCATAGCAGAAAATACTAAGGGAACTACAAAACTCTGGCATGGTATATTTTTTAAAATGGTATTTATGCTGGAAGCCTGAAAAGAATGAGAAGGCTAACTGTATGTGTAATTAATTCATCATGAATAGGAAGCAAAAGAAAAAAGAATCCTGTTTTTGTAGTATATGTGCTGCAGTTTGAATTTGCATTTTTTAAAATTGAAAATTACGGCTTTCATATTGCCTGAGGGAGAACAGCCAAATTTGAAAGCTAGGGACCTTTCTGATGTAATAGTTAATCACTTTAAATGCATCAGTAGGATCCACTAACAACAGCTTCTGTTGAATAAGCATATTAAAACAAAGGAATTGTAAATATGTTTTTAAAACCTTAGTAAGTTTTGCAGTAGTAAAACTGATTTGTTTGTGACTAGTGGAAAAACTGTAACTTTTAAAACATATTTTGGTGTAGACTATAAAATACTATATAGCTACCTAAAACTACATTAGTGACTGAAAGCCAAATTAATATTCAGTACAGTGAGAAAGATATTGTTCATATTTTGAGGACAAATATAACCCAGTGGTGTAAATTTGGATGGTTGACTGAACTTTGAGAAGAGAAATATGTGTTGGGACCTGTGGTTCTGTGCTCACATTGATTAAATTCTGTCCTGCTGAGCATTACAGAAAACAAAGATTACATAACATTGTCCAAACACACACACTTTTATTTGTCACAAGATACTATAGTTCCTCTTACTAACAACAAAAAAATATATTTAGAAAGGTTATTTAGAGAGGTTGTAATAATAATGCCTACTAGAATTTCTTTTAAAGCAATTATTACAAGCAGCAATATTAAGCATGCACCAAACAGCCAGTAAATTTTATAGTGAATTATCTAAATCCATTGTTTGTTTCCCCTTACAAAATTCTGTTATCTCATGAGTGACAGAGCTGTTGTATTGCAAAATGTGTGAGCTTTTGATGGATAACATTCTGAGCAAAGCAGCTGTTTATTGTATCTATACTCGTTCTTACCCCACACTCTTTTTTTAAGACCATTATTAGTAAATTTTGAGGTTAGAGAGGTACTGACCCAATCAAACATGTACAGAGCTCAGCCTCTGAGTTAATTAAATGTGGGTTAATAACATATTATAAGGAAATCATTGTCCTTATTACAGTTATTAGGTAGTTAGTCAAATTATAGCTTCAAAGGAATGCAGAGCATGGAGAATTTGGGACTAAATTATGCATTTGAACCTTAGGCCAGCTTTTACTGTTGAAGCAGTTTGCTGCTAAAAGAAATTGTGTGTCATTGAAATTAAATGCCTTTCTGGGGATGGAAGCTTCCATTTTTTAATGAAATTACTGAGTGTGGTGTAGTGAAATGATTAAAATCTGTATTCCGGGAATGTGGTGGACAAAAAAAAATCAATAAATGCTAGGAAACCTTTGCTGCTGGATGTGAATCCTTGGGATGAAATAGCCTGGTACAAAAATAATGCTTAAAAACATATCAGCACATTAATGTATTTAGCATGAGTCTCATGAGACATCATCTTCACTAATTTTTAGCATAAATTTTACTGTGTAATGAGAAGCTTTCTTTTCTCATATCCGTATTAGGCAGTGTTTTTGCCCTTCCCCCAATGTTCCTGCATTGCAATCATTGTGCTTGCACTTATTATGTTACAAATGACCGAGGTAAGGCTGACATTCTCGTTGCATGCAAAAAGAGCTAGTCTGCCAGGCCTTTTTTTTTTTTTTCCCTAATGAAGCAGCTTTGTGAAATCTCCCCATGTGTTAATACTAATGAAGATCCTCCAGCACAATTAAAATCGCAGCCAGTGGCTGAAGAGGAATCAGAAAACAATGGCATCTTTCTACATGTGCATATTTCCTTATGCGTAGATCGACTTTATTTAGAAATATTGTTGATTTTTAAAATGCTTATATGTAGTATTTAACAAGGTTAACAAGCTGTACATATTCTTGAATTCTGCGAGTTTGTTTTTACCAACTCATACTGAAATCACTTTAGATTTTCTTCGTTGCACTGTGGTGTGACTTCAGCGTTATGGTTTGTAGGGAGCAGTCCTTTGGCTTTTGCAGTGTACTTTAACCCTGCTTGAGTTTGAGACTATGCCAAAGAAAGAAGAAAAAAAAAAAAAAAAAGGAGGATACCATGTGTGTAGTGTGAAGGGTTGGTATAGGGAAGCACAGCTTTTCGTTTTCTACAAATAATCTCTATGGGTTGTTTCAGGAAAGGCGAGAACATTGGTATTTAAAAGATGTATTTTTTATTCTAATTCTTGTGTCAATAGCTGGTGAATGTTAATACTTCCCCTTGATTTTAATTTAATTCCGCCACCCTTGTTGCCTGCTTTACTTGAATTTATCTAGTACTTCAAGAACGTAAAAGTTGGCCGTTGCTTCTTTAAAATGTCTCCTCTTTTAGAAGTGGATGGCCTTTTTTTTTTTTTTCGTAGACGGCAGTTGTTTATACTACAGATTCTATTGTTGCTTTATTAATTTTTTTTTAACCTGAACTTAATCTGTAGGTTCTTAAAGTGGGCACCTTTGTTTCTCCCTCGACCGATAAAGTCATCACTAAAAAATGACCCAGCACCGACTGGAACTTTCTGTGGCTGTCTAAAGAACGTGGGCTGTTCAGAACTTTTCCTAAGCCGAGGGTGGACGTGAGGCGCGGGCACCGTTCCTGCATCGAAATCCACAATTCCGCCGCCAGCACTGTGGGGAGCGCCGGCGGTGACGTCACCGGGGGCGCGGGGTCCACGACCCCCTCCAGGGTCCCGCCGGCTGGGGGTGGCCGCCGTGCGCGCCGCCGCCCGCGCGCGCCCCCGCCCCCTCCGCGCGCTGCGCGCGGCTCCGGGGAGCGCCGGGAAGGGCCGGCCCGGCGCGCGCCGCCCGCACCGCTCCGCGGAGGGGAGAGAGCGGGAGAGTGAGAGCCGCGCACCCCGCGCACCGAGCGGCGGAGCTTCTCCCAGGTGAGTGGCTGGGGTGGGATGGCGTTCTGCCGCGCCGGAGCTCCCGAGCCCGGGTAGCGCCCGCCTCGCCGGCCGCGTCCCCGCCGGTGCGTATCGCCCCTTTGTTGTGTGGGCCGAGCGCGAGTCCCGCTGCGGGGCCCTGCCCGGACAGGGCTGCGGGCGGGAGGCAGAGTGGCTGCGTAGAGGTGAGTCCCGTGGAAGGGCCGGGGCCGGTGTGCCTGCAGACGGGACGGCCGTGTTCCGAGAGATTTTAAACTTTACTCATGGCCGCACGCCCCTGCCTTGGCCGGGCGGCACCGGTCACGTCTCTGCCGACGGACGCCCGCAGCCTCCGGGGCGGCGCGGCGGCTGCTAGTGGCCACCGGGCGGCTCTTTTGTGTGGCGCTGTGTAAGCTCCGCTCCCGGCGGCCCTCCCGCCCGGTTCCCCTCTTGGCGGCGGGCGCTGCCCCGCTCCCCTCAGTCGGGGCTGTCAGGGCGGGCGCGCGAGGCGGGGCCGCGCGGAGCGGCCGCGGAGCAGCGGCCGGAGCAGGCGCAGCCCCTCCGCGGGCAGCCCCCGGCCCCGCGCAGCCCCCGCTCCCGTGCGCGGGTGAGTAGGCGCTCCCTCTCTCCCTCCTTCCCTTCCGCGCGGTGCGGGGCGCGGCGCGGGCCGGGAGCGGGCGCCGCTCCGCACACCCGGCTCGCTGCGGGTCCCTCTGTCCGCGGCTTTATGCGTGTCCCGTCCTTGTAAAGAGAAACAAGCAGCTGCAGCGCTGGGCCGAGTTGTTGAAATTTATCCCTTTGTGTATATTACAATATCCTCCATTTTTCTGCCCTCCAAACAACAAGCCTTTCGCCATCTTGGGCAAATTTTTATTCCAAAGTCTGACCGTCTCTTCTAGGAGGGAATGAGTAGAAAACCTGAAAGCGCTTCTGGATGAGCATCAAAGTTTAGGAGATGTTACAGGGACAGATAGTGACGTCATGTAAAGTTTAAGGGGATTTTTCTCCAAGACTCTGTGCTTTCCCGTAGAATTCCTGGTCTAACGTGTTGTAAACCGCACTTTAAAAGAGAGGTTCCTAGTTGAGCGTGCACGTACAGGGGACATTGTGAATATGCTTCTTTATTGGTGTCTGGTTTCATAACAGGAAAACAATCGTGCTTTTGGGTTATTCCTCCCCCCACCTCCTTTTTTTATTTTTCTGCCCTGGCCTTAGTATTTAATATGTAATGCTTAACTGTTCGCTTATTTAAAAAAACGTTCTGGAGTTACTATGTTAAATAACAAATTATCTGGAGATCGGCATTGTTTTTGTTTATGGCAAGTAGTAATCTGATGTGAAGTTTACATGAAACACTGGGTACAGGATCTTCCCTGAGAAATAAATAGTTTCTTTTTGGCATGAGGAACATGGCAATACAGACCTCCATTTTTAAATGACAAACTTGGAGGTATGTTTGGAAGCAACAAACTTATTAAGCTGCATTATTAAAAGGCTCCTTCTGGAAAGTACCTATAAATATTGCATGTCGTTTGGGTTATGTTCCAGGTGCTGTATAATGTGTGTGGCTAAACGTAGTAACTATACTAAACTCATTGAAAGAACCAACCCCACAACAACCCCTTACCCAAAACCCAACAACAAATCTCTTTTCCTCTGACTACAAGTTTTGTATCAGCTGTTGTGAAAGGGAGAACAATAAAAGGTACTGTTCTGTTAATTTGGTTCTCAATTGATTTTTTTTTTTTTTTTTTAGTCTCATGAAAGTTTTTCTGGTTGCATAACTTAGTGAAACATGGTGTACTTGATAAGGAGTACTTGTAGGTAGAGTTCTGTTTTTCCATTCTTCTTTCTATGCTTGTTTGACTTGCTGCATATTTAAAGTTGCACTATGGAAAACATGAAACTACTTGTATTTAATTTGCATTTTCTTTGTCTCCAGGATTGGGAAAAATATTGACAACAGTTAACATAGAAACTAATAGGAATAGCTGTTTGTGCATGACGACTTTCTTTCTATCCAAGTCAGTATTGAATGCTGTACTTAAAGCAGCCTTAAGGTTATGTTAGAACAAAAGTCAGATGCTTACTTTATTTTTCTTTCCTAAACGCATCAGAAAATGTGGTTGGATTTGCTATTTGCTATCTGTGTGAATGCTGAGTAAATGAAAACATTTAAATAGTTGAAAGCACGTACAACAGGTGATTCTAAATTATAAATGCAGTGAAGGTGTAGAAGATTGGGTAGGTTATAAATGGTGAGCAACAGAGGATAAGTAGTTTCCAAAAATGGCGGTATAGCTTTGACATCTCAAACTACATATGTGTTTTTGTCAAAATGCTGTGAAATCAATAAACTTCATAATGTTAAGAAAATGGTAGCCAAGGTAATTTTTGTAAAGTGTATGTAGAGAAGGCACTAGGAATTGTTCAGGAATCTTCAGTATTCAAGAAATTCTATGTTCACTTCAAGCAGGTGATGCTTGTGTAATCATAGATCGTACCAATTCCTGTAAGCAAGGGTAGTATTCAAATCAGGTTATGATGAAGTTGTTGATAAACAGAACTCTTTGGAGGGTAAAAAGTATTTCTTCAGAGGTTCAGGTATTGTTTCCTTTTCATTCCTGATCCAAAGTCTGTTCTGGATGGCACAGTATAAGGTTTTGTGACTATTATGTGTTGAAAATAAACTGGAATTGTGATACCTTGTTCTAGTTCCACCCAGGACAGGGTTAATTTTTGCAGTAGCCAGGAGGGGCATGGCCAGGACCCAGTAGTTCTGGCCACCTTGCCCCTGTCCGTTGGGGGTGGGAAAGGCAGGCAAGGCACTCTTCTTTTTGGGGAGAGAAGGGCTCTCTTCCAAGTGAACCTAGGGTATTGTTGTTTCCGTGTGAATCTTTGGACTCTTTTTTGTACTCTCTGTCATTGGTATTGTTGCTATTACTATTCATGTTCTTATCTCATTGCTGTTTCCGGTAAATGCTCCCTGTCTCAGCTCGTGACCTTTACCTTTTGTGCCTCCAATTCTCCTCTCCATCCTGAAGAAGGGGTGGGAGTGAATGATCAGCACATGGTTTCAGTGGGAGCACTGAACTGGGGAATATCATCCCTAAACCATGACATACTGGTATTTCTCGTACAAATTATTTTCTTAAACTAAATTCCAATGTGCTTGGTTCCTTACAGGTTTGTGTTCCCACAAAAAGGTTATTGTTTTTAAGATTATTGTAGGTGGTCAATACCATTATAAAATTTTTTGAGTAGTGTGAGAGGAATGGTAACTAAATACATACTTCATACCTTTTGGTGAAAAATACTTGATTTTCTTGAACGTGTAATAAAATGTTTTGCATTTTCAAAAGATAAACTACCAATATCTTTATATCATGGAGGGAAAAAGCATTGCTTGATGACTTCTGTATGTTTCTTTAACCTTTATATTGACCTTATGTTAAGAAGAAAGTTCTACAAGACTGACTTTTTTTTGTCTTTTTTGAGAGACACTTAAAATGCAAATAAGAAGGTAATAGAAGCCTTTCCTTATAGGTCCTGTTGCCCTTTTTCATGTTTTCTTTGTTTGCATGTTTATTGTAGAATTGCAGTGTAAAGGAGCAGATGTTTTGCAAAACATCCTGATGTATTGCTTTTTCTTATGGGAGTGCATAACTGTTCCTTCTGATGCATCGATTTGACAGCCGGTTGATTTCATGAAACTGCTAAGAAGCCGTTAGTGGTGTCATTGAATTCAAGTAGAACAGTCCCTCCCAGCTTGAACTGCAATTGTTAAGGTCTTTGTTGCTACTTTTCTATTCTTGCGCAAGACTTGGAATATCAGAGTTGCAAATAAAAAGAAGCTTGTGCACCCGGTCTCACATCCCAGAATGAGAGAAAGGAATACCTAACTGCTGTTAGTTCTGTAATTTTCTTATAATGGCGTATTTGGGAATAGGAGATCTTGACTGTTGGGAGGTACAACCAGCAATGCAGTTTCCTACACCTTTCCTACCCTCTCTCCCTCCGGTACATTAAGAGTTTCACTGTATGAACACTCTGTGTTCACATCCCTTCACTGTGATCTGTCTCCCAGACTCTAATGTGTAGGTATCTTTAAATAAAACTAAGTAGTGTAACTAATGGTGGATTTTTTTTTTTTTTAAATAAACAGACTATTCTAATAGAGTACATAAGAGTGGTACTTAGTGTTCTCATCACTTAGATAATTTGGTCCAAGGAAGATTCCCACAGTCTACCGGTTTTCTCCCAAGTGTGGCTCAACCTTTGAGTTAATTTAGTTTTACTACAATATATTCAGTAAATTGTGTCATACCAGATTATAGACTGGTTTGTGATTGTTAATTGCCACCACAAGAAACACTGAAACAGTTGTCGAGGTTAGCAGTGATTTTTGTGATTCTTTGATAGTTTACAACATTCGGAATGTAGACAAAATGTAGTAAGTATATGTTGGTCAACGTATTTTATAGAAACAAGAAGTTTGTATTGAAGAACATTATGCAGTATTTGGAATTTAGGTACAGGTGATCTTCCCCACTGCATCACAGAAGGAAATGAAACATCCTTTTTTAACTGACATCTATGCTTCAAAAATTTTTTTTGTTATACTACTGCATTTTTACTTTAAAACCATTTTTATTGTAAATAGCAACAAACAAATCAACAAGAAACCACCAAAAGATTTGTGTTAGGAAAATAGTAGGTTCACATTAATTTTTTAGTTTGTCTTTCTTAGGACTTTATGTAAAGGCGAGACAGTATTAGTTTCACTGTTACAGAGATAAGGACTCCGAAAGGGTTTTGTCTTTTACCAACATCACAAGTAGTTGCTGGTAGAGGATGAAAAAAGAGCTGTCTTCACTGACTTTAATCTGTAGTGTGCTGTGTAGTTGTTTCCTTGAAAACGGAAATGTGTGGTTTGTTATTCCGCAGAGTAATTGCTATGGGTAGGTAGGGTAGGTAAGCAGAGTGCACGTAGTCATTAAACAAAACTGGGACCATGTATTCATTCAGCCTCTTCAGAAGGGCCAGGCAAGATGCAGTATTTTGCCATTATTTTATTTCTTAATCGTACAATTTTAAGTGGAAAAAAGGTATGTAGAACATATAATACAGTTAGCACACAGTTTCACCTATTAGCTGTGTTAAGTTCTTATCCAAGTTCTTTAGTGTTTAAGCTCTTTACTGTCCTAAATTTACCATTATGTAGTGCCATGGTCTTGAGCCATTCCTTAAATAGAAAAAAACAAATATACTTTATTAAAGTCCAAGACAGAACTTCCTTTGAGATTTAAATGGAAATAAGTAATAAAAATAAAAGTAGTAATTTTATGGTATCAATTAGATTTTTATTTCTTTTTTGGGGGAGGAGAAACTGTGATTTATTTTATTGCGATACTAGCATTTCATGAGACACTAGGTGAAAGAAACACTCTTGGAGCGAGGAAGTCTTAACGCTTGTTTCAATTTCTTTTAATGTAGCAACAAGGAACAAAGGATACAAGGGTTTTCCCGGCTTAGTTTAACAGAATTAATTTATGAATTTGACTGAATTCCTAATACCAGTTCCTTCTCTTTTTATGTGAATATCTTTCAGATCACTGGAAAAAAGACTGATATATCAAAACAAGTATGCATTTTGAAACCTTGCTTAGTGACAGATGATCTTTCAAACTTAGTCTCTGAAAGTATGGCCTTAAGAAAAGGTGTGCTGGGCTTTTCAGTGTCTGTATGATGCATGTTGCCTTTAATGTGAATTCTCTCCCTTTACCTTGCTGCTCACACCCTTTAGGGCCTCCTGAGTGTCTTGTTTTCTGTATGTAAAGGATGTAAGACCCCTTTCACTTGATGTAGGTCAGGCATTGTAAAGAGCTGAATGGGTTAAGCCTTGGTAGTTTGCAAAAAGAGATTGCATAGATTTTTCTAGCTGCTGAAGGAGGAATCACTCAAAACCTTAAAATTCAAACTACTAAAAATGTATAGAAAAACTACCTGAAAAATTATTCTACCTGATGGACTCTTTACATTAGTAATGGTCCCACTGAAATCAGTGGGACTGCTAAGTTTAAGTATTTGTCACGGGTAATGTTTGCAGTGTAAAGCCCTGGGAAAGAAGGTAAACTTAAAAATAATACAGTGACCGTCAGAAAATGCTGTTGACTTTTTGGAGCTTCACACAGAACTTAGTTCTGCTCTGGAATTGTTGGAAAGAATAATGACTTTTCATTTTTTAAATAATGGTGAACCCTACCAGTGTATTCTTATTCCTGTAAATTACAAGAAGTATAGGGTAGATTTTCTTTAGAGTATTTAATACAGTGATTTAAAAGCAGAAAATAATCTGCCTAGCTGTTCTTGAGCTTGAACCTCAGTCCTAAGTCTGTTGGATGAGAAGCTAAAACCTTGAAATCTTCTAGAGAGTATTTTTTCTTCACTGAGTACATAGATAATGTTTTTGGATTGTGACCCTATTTATTAATTGATTTGTGTTAATGAATTAATGTTTTTCGAATGCTGAAAGTTTCTTTAATAAGCAATTCAGTGCATTTACCAGGTACCTATTTTAGAAGAGTGGTGTGTAGTATCCAAGTATAATTAGCAAAATAATCCCAGAACACCCTCCTCAGCCCACAGTCTTTCTACAACAGGAAGCCAGTTGGACAAAAATTATTGCTGTGGTCTGTCAGTGCACAGGGACATAATGGTGTGGATTTTGCCCTGTTTTTTGTTCTTGCACTTTTCCATGAGCATGCACTCATTAATCAAAGACACTGTACTGCTGAGGGCAGAGAGGTTCATCAAACTGGCAGCTAGTTTGGTGTAAAGAACAGCGTGCTGAAGCTCTTAACGTGCTAGGACATAAATAAATCGTAGGTCTTTGTATGCAAACCCTGGAGGTTAATACTGTATAATTCAGTGTCCTGTCTTTGTTTTTATGATTGATGTTTTTAAATGTTTGAAGCTTGATGCGAGTCTTCAAGCAGGTCAGAGCGGACTGGCTGATTGGCTGAAGCAAAAGCCTGGCAAAAGGGCTTTTGCGTGTATGCTTTTGGCTTGGAGATCATTGTTGTATTGCCTGAGCTGTTGTAGGAGAGTTCTAAAGACTGACAACCCTTTCTGTGCTAATGGACTTAGTGATGAAATGCCCATAGTTTGGTCCTATTTGTTCCAAAGTTACTGCTGTTTGTATCCTTAACGGAACTAACATGTGGAACAAGCAAAATAAACTGCTAGGATTTCCCTGTAAAAAAGGTGCTGTGATTTGGCTTTAACATGCATTGGCTGCATATTCATAATTGAAGAACAGCTGGTTACAGCAAGTGTGTAGTCATTTGCAAGCTATTATAAACCATTCTACTCACACATGGAGACTTGAGCTCGTGCTTGAGCTCTTTTTTTATTGATCTACCTGCATTTGAAATCTGGTCGCTGCAGCCACAGAGGCCCTTCATTTTAGCTGTGCTTGCATCATAGAACAACCTCAGTATTAAATACTTATTTTTAACTAAATGCTGAATAAAATGTTAAACTCTGAGCTTCTAAGAAACAAGGTGTAAGGGTGAGCAGTGACATACATCTGAAATACGAAATCTTGTTATGTAAAGACTAAAAAAGCGACATCAGCCAAGCTTTGTAGTCTTTTTGTAACATTTGTTGTTCTGAAGAAGAAATCCTTGTTAGATTTACCCGGTGTTGCCTTGCTAACATTGCAGTTGCTGAAGTTTGTGCTTTTCATCCATTGTATATTCAATGCTTTTGGAGGGACACCAAGGAGTATAAAATGTGATTGTATTACACAAAATGAAGGTGTAGTAAAACAGAAGTGAGTAGCCTTGTTGAGTAGCCCATGGAGGAAAATAATGGATGTATTAGGAATGACTGTACTCTTACAAAGGTATGTGTTTCTATCATTATAATGTGAACAGTACATGCTTAGAAATGTTAGTTATTAACATAGATAAGCTGTGATGTAAGGTTGATCTGCCCCCCTTCAGTTTTGCTGTTCAGTTAGAACTCAAGCTTAAATAGAAAAGTTTGATAACTTTTCTGTATTTTTGTTTGCCCTAGTGACTGGAACTTTTATAAGGAATAATGTATTTTTCACTACAAAAGTCAGTTTTCCTAACATCCTTAGTTCTTGCGGGAATAAAAGGGAGCCCAAAATTTCTGCCCTCCATACATCTTTTGATCCAGTATGTTGTAAGTTACTAACTTGTAACCTGGCATGTAAATAGAAAGTATTGCTGAGGAAAGTTGTAAATAAATTCTTACTTCATGTGTATGGATCCAGGAGAATGGGAAGCCGTAAGGGGGTTTTCTTACTATGTTAGCGAGATAGAAATATCAAACATACGTGCCTGAAAGAGTCTAGTTTTTCAAGATGTATCAGTTGATTTAATAGAAGATGTTATCACTCTTTACAGCTCTGGTCTTGTCTGAGTAGTTATAGCAATTGAAAAAAGGATAAACTGTGAGAAACACAAACCAGTATTTTTCCATTGCGTCTCTGATAATTTTTTTTCCTTAGAGTTACCCATGCACCTCACTGCTTCTTTTCAATATTGAAGAAAGAGCTAGATCAGAGAGAACCATTGAGACTACAGATGTGTGGTTTAGGAGAAAAGTGAGGTGGAAGAGTGCTCAGTAGGTCCCTGGGAGACCCAACCTCTACAACAGTTGTAGTGCCAGAAACAATTTCTTTATAGCACGATTGTAGAAGCTTTCGAAGCAGCAAGGAGAATTCCTGTTTGGGTTGTTTTAGTTAGGAAGTCTAATATTAGAAACAATAGACACTCCCATTTTGGCTCTTTCAGTGAAACTACCTTAGACAGGAGTCTAAAGAAGTAAATTGTTAAGGGTCTGGAGGGGAAGTCGTGTGAAGAATGGCTGAGGTCACTTGGTTTGTTCTGGCTGGAGAGAAGGAGACTGAGGAGAGACCTCATTGGGGTCTACAGCTTCCTCATGTAGGGAAGCGAAGGGGCAGCTCTGTTTTCTGCTCTCTGTGATCAGGGACAGGACCCGAGGGAATGGCTGGAGCTGTGTCAGGGGTGCGTTTAGGTGAGTATCAGGAAAAGGTTCTTCCCCCAGAGGGCGGTGGGGCACTGGACAGGCTCCCCAGGGAATGGTCATGGCCCCAAGGCTGCCAGAGCTCCAGGACTGTTTGGACAATGGTGGGATTGTTGGAGTATCCTGGGCAGGGCCAGGGGTTGAATTCCATGATCCTTGTGGGTCTCTTTCAGTGCAGGATATTCTGATTTTAGGTGATTACACATCCACCCTCCTCTTAGTAATCACTGACACATGGTTAACAGCAGACAGTGATTGAATTTTTTTCACTGCATTGTCGAAAGAGACCATGTTAAAAAGCTACTGTCCCAAAGAAAGTGTGAGAAATGGGAAGAAAGTTGAGATCCCAAGTCTTGACTAAAGGCAGTGAAATACTGTGGATTACTGAAAAAAATCACAGCAATACATTCCAACAATTACTATCTTTCTGGCCGCTTAGTAGAGAGTGCACTTGGATTTAGTCATACCTTAAGTGTAGGGGAGAGGGATTTGGAGGACAGGATTTTAGAATGGGTGTATATTTGAACACAAAACAGGTATGCCCCATTTTGATGACATACTGGAGTCCTTCTGTTTGGTGTTTTTCATGTCTTTTTTGTTTGTTTTAACTTGCCAACGACTTGCCAAATAAAAAATATATTGAAGAGTTTGTACAGTTTGCATGTAAGAGTGTTCGGAGGAGTAAATTTCAGAAAAGAGAAAAAATGCATATGGAAAGAATATATTACTAAAATGACAACAAACTTAGTAAGGGTCCTTTATTGTTTGGCATTTAACTGTGATATTAGCACTATATTTTTCTGCAGTTCTCTTCTTTTCTAGAAGTGCTTTTCAGGCCTGATTTTTCCCCTTTAAGGCTTAAGAGGTATAGCAAGTTGTCTTCATGGAACTAAATGTATTTTTGAACAAGAGTGGGATGTATTGATTCCATAGTTGAGCCTTATCCAGAGGGTTAGTTTTGAACTAGTTTTTTTATGATTTGCAAAAAGAAGTGTGTTCATTGTACAAGGAAACAGTCAAAGTGCATGCGGGGAAGGAGCTCGCTCTCACTTTAGGTTAAAACTAATGTTAAGTGCACCAGTAAGTGCAGTCAGTTGTAAAATGCCCTTTTTCACCTGGTGTTAGGAACTGAAAGGAACAGATTATGCTAGGTCATTTTCCTTTTTTTTTTTTTGTATGTGAGAAAGATACAGAGCAGCTTGAAACACTTGGCCTGTTTTTTGGGAGATCTTTTTCTATGTCAACCTGTTTCTGATTATCACTGAGGTAAATTTATAGTCTTTTGACTCTTGCAGATGCCAGTAAATTTTCAGTGTTAGCAGTTAAGGTGTTATAGATATACAGCATATTGCAAAGTTTATTGTGTTGATGTAAGTGGTTTATACAGAGCAGTGTTTAAATGTAGCCTGCACTCTTTTTGTGGTCATGGAAATGAATTGCGTGTTCTGAGACATCCGTAAATAGTGTAAAGACTTTATGTTATAACAGGCATGTAGCAGGGACAGTCACTTTTTAAAGATTTCTCGGCATCTAAATGCTTAATTTTTGTAATTGTGGTCATTTTTGTATCTTGCAATGTGTTTAAAATAAATAGACAAGCAATCATCTTAAGGAATAATTTGTATTATGTGTTCTAGGGGACATTTGAAATGCAGATTAGTGGGATCTCTTGGTAAAGCTGAGTTACTTTTTTTGCTTCATACATTGACCTCAACAGAACTGGCCTGCATTCTATTAATTTTGAGAAAATTTGTACTGAGGGAAGGGTTCATTCTTCAATATTTGTTGTCTCTGTTGCTTCCAGCAGCATAGACAATAATATAGATGGTTTGAGTGCTAGGAGATAGGTAGGTGATGTGTATAATTCTTCATGTTAATTACATTCTATTTAACGTAAACACAGAATCTTATTCTTTACTTAGCAGTCCATTACAAATGTTGATTTCAAAATACATAAATTGAGCGATTTATAAATCAATATATAATTTGCAGTTTTCTGTAAAAGTTAGCTTTCATTTTAATGAGCTGTTTGAGTGTCAGATTTTCAGTCTGATTCCTTATAATAGTAATTTTAGATTTTTTAGAAAAATGTCATATGCTACCTTGTGGGAGAGACCCATGACATAGAAGGCAATCCAGAAACAGTAAATCGGAATTGTTGGCCAAAAATAGCGCTGCAAGTTGTAATACGTTAAGTGAAAACTGCTGGTTGTGGAACGCAGTGACAAACACTTAAATACTCTTTTTTTTTTTTTTAAGAGATATTTTGGAATAATGTTTTAGGTATGTAGTATCTGGTTCTTGGAAGGAAAAGTTGCATTTTTTATGTTAGGATTTAGCCTACAGAAAATGTACAGTGACCCCATTTTAAGTGTAGCATTAGACAGATTGGTAGATAGGCTGATGAGAACTAGCAGAAATACAGGAAGAGTTTAGAGAAGTTACCTGAGTTACTTACGTTGCTTACAATCTCAGAATGTCAAGGGTAGAAACAAAGATTCATGTACTGGTTTGGGATATACAGTGATCCAATACTGTGTTGAAAGGTTTCTCTGGCTTGGTGAGAAGTGATAGTTGCTGGTATGACTAATTGTCACTCTTTTTTCATTCGTATTTTTTAATTCTAAAGTCTGTGATGGTTTACTTGGAGAAAAAAGAAGGATGATGAGTACATGACTGGGTACTTGGGAGCTGTTTGCCTGGCTTACTAGCCATAGAAAGACATTGACAGCATCGGTTAATGCACATTCGGCATGTCAAAACTATTCAAACCTAAACTGTTGCCCTGAAAAAGGATATAATTGGCCTTTCATTTTGGTGTCTTCAATTCTTAAAAAGGCAGTTGCTTCCTTTGCCACTGGTGTGGTGATAGGGTCTATGTAGCCCCAAGCTCATCCACTGTTGCCTATCCTGTTGCAATATATAATGAGTGAAGATACTACTTGTTTATGAACATCCTTGTTAGTATTTACAGAAAGAAAAGATGCAAAACTGATTCTAAAATATTGCATTATATAGGCAAAAGGGCAGCAGATGTACTTCATGTATGTACCCAATTTTGTAAGAAAATGTCACTTTCAGGATGAATTCAGCAGATAGTTTATAGATTTTTGTTTTCTGAAATTCAGACTTATTTATTAAGTTTTATTCTGAAAAAACAGCAGCCGCATGCAGACTAAGAGTAAGTTAAGACCTCACAATAGCTAAACCCTTTCAGACGATGTTTACAAACAATGTGCTTCAAATTCTTGAGTCCCATATTGATTTCTGCTCCTGGGTAGCTTGTCTTTATAATGAGTGATGTCAGATTTTTGATGGCTTGGTTATGTTGCAGGATTTTTTTTTTTTAATAGGATATGATTTGAGAGGATCTTGTAGAGTACAGGCTGAGTTTATCTGATAAAATCTGATCTGATTTTACCATGGTGAAAAACCACAAAGTCAAACTGAATTGGAAGAGTCTTATTGTTTGCAGGAAAGAGTGGCTGAGGGAACTGGGGGTGTTTAGCCTGGGGAAAAAGAGGCTTGGGGGGGACCTCATTGCTGTCTACAATCACCTGAAAGGTGGGCGCAGTGAGATGTGTGTCAGTCTCTTCTGCCACGTCTCTAGTGAAAGAACAAGAGGAAATGGTCTTCAGTTCATAGAATCATGGAATATGCTGAGTTGGAAGGGACCCACAAGGATCATAGAATTCAACCCCTGGCCCTGCCCAGGATACCCCAAAAATTCCACCCTGTCCCTGAGAGCATTGTCCAAACAGTCTGGAGCTCTGGCAGCCCTGGGGCCGTGACCGTTCCCTGGGGAGCCTGTCCAGTGCCCCACCGCCCTCTGGGGGAAGAACCTTTTCCTGATATTCACCTAAACGCACCCCTGACACAGCTCCAGCCATTCCCTCCGGTCTTGTCGCTGGTCACAAGGCATGGGTTACCTGCCCCCCGGCTTCCCCTCTGGAGGATGTTCAAGACTGCAGTGAGGTTTCCCTTCAGTCTCCTCTTCTCTAGGCTGAAGAAACCAAGAGTTGCACCGGGGAGTTACAGACTAGTTACTAGAAAAAAAACCCTTTTCACTGAAAGAGTGGTCAGGCACTGGAAGAAGTTGCCCAGGGAAGTGGTGGAGTCACCATCTCTGGAAGTGTTTAAGAGACGTCTGGCTGTGGCACTTGGGGATATGGTTTAGGGGTGGTTATGGTGGTCATGGGTTGATGGTTGGACTGCCAGCCTTGATTCTGTAAATTGGAATAATGCACATGGAGCAGAGGGAAGCAGGGAGTATAACATGAACTAAATAGTGATAGGTTGTAGATTAATTACATGTTATCAGGTAGAGATACTGGAGTCATAACACATACTTCTGTCAAAAACATCAGTTTGACATCTTACTGGGAGGAGAAAACAAAGGACAAACCAGAAAACATCTGGAACGGTGTATTAATTCAGGTCACCCTGTCAAGTAGAATAAAAAGCAAATAAAAATGAAAGGGGTCATCAGTTTTGGAACACTTTCCATATGAGATGAGAGTACATAGAAGTCTTCAGCTAGAAAGTCATGCCTGAAGTAGTAAAGTAAATAGAAAACATTTTTGGGTCATGTAGTAGTAGAACTAAAATAACCCAGTGAAACAAAACCCAGTGATGCTGCGTTAGGTTGTGGAATCATCCTTGGCTGCCATGGAGAGAAAATTACACTTAGAGTGATGAGTGGAAGATGTGTTTATCACGTGCTGCTGAACGTGGTGATTGAGTTGCAGTGTTAGGTTTGTTAAATCTTCCTATTTCTGATTTTGGAAGAAGAGTATATACCTTTATTCTTTCTTGAAATGTTTATTACTTGTGTAGATGGACCTTTGTTCTGAATAAGTTCCTGTTAATTATGGTTTTGTTAATTTGAGTTTTGTTAATATTTGATGTTTTGTGTCTTTGGTAATTTGTGTGGATGGAATAATAACGGATGCAAAAATAATTTTTTTTTTTGGGTAAGATTTCAACGAATACAGTGGTTTCTTTGTGATTTTTATGCAGGATTGGAAAGTAATCATCTTTGTTATGTGTTCGTTTTTCCAGTCTTCACTGATTATCCTGTCCTTTGTTCTTAGTTCCTTAGTGGACTCTTTTTGCAATGAGTTTGTTAATGTGCATTACTCTATTAACATAATGTAATAGAGAATAGTTCTATGTACTCTAACTTCAACCCTAGGGATTTTTCCCATATCGCTTTCTTTCCCTGTTTCTGTGTGGGAATTTTAGTCTTCAGGTATGTAACATGGGATATTCATAAATTCAGTCATTATAGGTGTTATTGACATTATATTAAATGGAAGTTAAAATGACCTTTCCTAAAGACTTTGCTCAATATTGCAAGTAAGTTGCAGTTAAATTTGGGTTAATGTGTTTCGTTGGAATAGTCAATAAAAAAGTTGAAACTACATCTGTCCTGTGGGGTTTATAGTGGTACTCCGAGGCATAGAGTTCACATTTGGTTTACTTGTAACATATATGTAAAAGAAGGGTAAAAAGGGCATCCTGCTACATACAGTTCTTGGACTGTTTTCCTCAGGATCACCTGTGAAAAGAGAAGATTAGGACCATATCATAAACTAGTGTAAAGACGTTTCTCTTTTTGTTGGTTTGGTCTTTTTTTGAGTGCAACGGGTAACTGATCAGTGCTGTCAATGTGAACAGCATAGTACTAATAAGCAGAGCATCAGCTCTCTGAAATACAGCTTTTAAATTAAGAACATCTTGAAATTATACTTGTTATAGTATTGCCCCTAATAGCAAACAACATTACTTTTAAACATAGAAGCCTGACTGTATTAATTGTCACGAACAGGTGTAACTATTAGGTTGGCCATTCTCCACATGGATATATTGTGTTTGATTTTCATTACAAGAATTAGAGAAATAGTAGTACTAAGAATTTGAAAAACTGTATGTGATAGATGGGTAGCTACTTCTAAAGTACCAAAATACATTTCATTCTAGTGCAGCAAAGCTTTTAGTTATGGTGGTTTTTTTAATGCTTTTTTAAAGACTGGTTGGTGGCTTTAGTATCACGGTGATATTTTAAAGGATTCTGTGAGGCTGAATTAAAGAAGTCTGCTCATGAGTTTATCTGTAATTCATATGTATTGTGAAAATTAAGGCCTCCAGTTGGTCAGATATGCTTATTTTCTGAGTGGAATTCATGCAGTTGAAACAAAACTGATCTAATGCAGAAGACTATGAAGTCGAAGTGGCCTGATCCAGTGTGCTCATTAAGACTACTGCACTGGGTTAACATCAGTTGTGAATCTTGGTTCAACAAGAAGGTATGCATTTATTCCCAAAGTCTGTGTCAGTAGCAGAGATAAACAAGGGAAGGTGCTCCCCTGGACTTACTATTTGCAAGCAGAGAAGGACTTGTGGGTGATGTGATAGAGGCTGGCTTGGGCATAGCAATCACGAGAAGAGTTTTTGATTTTTGGAGAAATAAGGAGGTGGGTCAGCAGAATGGCTGCCCTGGTCTGCTGGAGGGCAGACTGGACTGTTTAGGAGACTGGATGACAGAGTCAGTCTCCAACACACAGGAACAGAAGCAGGCTGTTCACGTGTGCCCAAAGATGAGCTGGCAGGGAAGAGCAGTGGTCTGGCTGAGCTGAGAGCTTTGGCTGGAGTTCAAGGGAAAAAGGAAAGTCCCATGACCTTTTTGAAGAAGGAGCAGGCAACTCAGGAGGACTTGAGAATGTTATGAGGTTATGCAGGGAGAAAATTAGGGCCACAACCCAGCTAGAACTTAATCCAGCTAGTGCCATAAAAGACAATAAATACATTAGCAACAAAAGGAGGGCCAGGGAGAATGTCCAACTTTTATTGGATGGGGGTAGGAGGGGGGAAGAAACATAGTGACAAAGGATGAGGAAGAGTCTCAGTTACTTAGTGACTTCTTTGCATAGGCTGTTAATAGTAAGATCCGTTGTTCTCGGCATACCTGAGGTGGAAGACACAGGCCGGGAACAGAATGAAATCCCCATAGTCCAGGAAAAATGGTCAGCAACCTGCTATGCCACTTAAAGATGCACAAGTCTATGGGTCTTGGATTCAACCGAAGGCACTGAGGGAGCTGGCAGAAGTGCTCATTGAGCCCCTTTCATCATTTAACAGCACTTCTGACTAACTAGGGAGGGTTACGGTTAGGGTGGACTGAAAGGTTGCAAATGTTCTGCTATCTTGTGAACAGCCAGAAGGAAGATTTGGGAAACTACAGGCCTGTCAATCTGACTTTGATGCCAAGGTAGGTCATAGAGCAGATCGTCTTGAGTGCGGTCACACGGCACATACAGGACAGCCAGGGGATGGGGCATAGCCAGAATGGGTTTAGGAAGAGCAGGTCCTGCTTGAGCAACCTGATCTCCTGCTATGGCAAGGTGAACCCACTCAGCAGATGAGGGGAAGGCTGTGGATGTGTCTGCCTGGAGTCCAGCAGAGCCTTTGATACTGTCTCCCACACCATTCTCCCGGAGCAAGAGGCAGCCCATGGCTTGGACAGGTGCACTCTTTGCTGGGTTCAGAACTGGCTGCGTGGCCAGGCCCAGAGGGTGTGGTGGTGAATGGAATTCCTTCCAGCTAGGGTTGGCCACCAGTGGTGTCCCCAGGGCTCAGTATTGGGGCCAGTCCTGTTCAATATCTTTATCAGTGATTGGGATGAGGGGATTGAGTGCACCCTCAGTAAATTTGTGGATGACACCAAGTTGGGCGGGATTGTTGATCTGCTTGCGGGTAGGAAGGTTAGGAAGGCTGTGCAGGGGGATCTGGACAGGCTGGATTGATGGGCCAAGGACAAGTAAATGAGGTTCAGTAATGGGAAGTGCTGGGTCCTGCATTTGGATGACAACAACTCCCTGCAGTGCTCCAGGCTGGGGACAGAGTGGCTGGTAAGATGGAAAAGGCCATGGGGGTGCTGGTGAAAGTGGCTGTACGTGAGCCTGGGTGTGCCCAGGTGGGCAAGAGGGCCAAGGGCACCTGGCTTGTATCAGCCCTAGTGTGGCAGCAGGACCAGGGCAATGACATGTAGCTGGCACTGCTGAGGCAACTGGGGTGCTGTGCCCAGTTCTGGGTCCATCAGGAAGAGGAGGACGGACACTGAGGGGCTGGAGCAAGTCCAGAGACTGGAACAGAGCTGGAGAAGGGGCTGGAGCAGCAGGAGCAGCTGAGGGAGGGCTCAGCCTGGAGAAAAGGAGGTTCCTGGGGACTTTCTCCGTCTCCAACTCCCTGATGGGAGGGTGGAGCCCTGTGGGGGGTCAGGCTCTGCTCCCAGGGAGCCAGAGGAAGTGGCCTCAAGCTGTGCCAGGGCAGGTTTAGATTGGATGTTAGGGAAAATTCCTTACCTGAGGAGAAATTTCCTACCTGTCAAGCCCTGGCCCAGGCTGCGCAGGGCAATGGGGGAGTGTTCACAGTGGTGGAGGAATTCAGATAAAAGTGTATTGGTGATATTTGGGGACATGGTTTAGTTGTGAACTTGGCAGTGGTAGGTTAGTGGATGAAGTCTATGATCTCAAAGGACTTTTCCAATCTAGATGATTCTATAAATGTGCTTGTTTAGTTGTCGTCTCATGTCATCGTATCATAAAGTTGTAGTTGTTTAGTTGAGTCGGAGCCTGCATCTGCCTCCTTCTGCTCAGAAGGAGACTGAAGTAGATCTCAGGGTTTGCCAGTGCACAAGTTTGCCACTACATGTAGGGCATGTATCGTGACTCAGATGCAGTTAGATTAGGTCAACACATCTTAATCCTGAGTAGTTTTACGTGTGTGCCTTCATAAACAGGCATTGACCTACTGACACTTAGAGGAGCTAAGCATGTAAAACTGTTTTGCAGAATCTTAACCTTAAATTAGTGACTGGTCTCTTTTCATGATTTCGGTAGTAACCTTAATGGTATTTTAATACCTTTATATAATTTTTTCTTTAAAACGTAGCAATATAGACTTTTTCTCATCAAACTTATTTACCATGTTTCAACAACCTTCTCATTTCATTAACTGATACCTTCTCTACTATGAAAAATGTTTAGCCCTCTTGGACTAAATCACAGTAGTCAGAAGAATGTAGGCTGTAAAAATTCAGGGTGTTTTTCTCTGGGCAGATTGCAAACTTGGCCGGTTTTGGTTTTGTTTTTTGAAGATAAATGCCTTGTCTAGACACAATCGTCAGAGAAATAAGGGAACTAATACATGTGACTGCTAATCTGGTGAATATAATACTTTTTTGTACTTGAAAGTTTGGCTTTGATGCATGTACACTATTAATGTGTGGTTTTTAATCAGGTGACATGCCATTCCAGTGAAGAAGCTGCCTATGGTGCATAGAATGACATTAGTTAAAAAATGAAACACTTTTGAATACAGATTCTATATAATGTAGATTTTTGATAATGCTAAAGTAGTTATTGTCATGGATCCAGAGCTTGTTAGCCATGGAGCTGCAGATTTACTTTTATTTGCGACTTTATTATGAATAGAGATTGAACTCAAATGCTGTTTATAGAATGGAACAAGCAATTTCTGATGAAACGCAACTGGTACCATAATGCTTCTGAATACTCCTAATTAAGCAGGAGGTTCCTTTGTGCCTCTTTCCCTTTAAGTAGCTGTTGTCAACATGTAAAATTTTATGACTGTGCTTTCTGCTCACCTGTTTGTCCATATGCCTGTCCATTCCATGCCATAACTTTTGTTTGTCATTTCATTTCAGCCATAACTGAAAGTAGGCTAGGCATTCAACAGTAAAGTTCTACAGTTTTCTGAAAATTAATCACTGTATTGAAGAAGATGGACAGATCAGGTCCTCCTATCCTCCTGCTGAGGAAGTGGTAGGCCAGTATTAGTGTTACTTCACCACTGCCCCAAGCAGTTCTCTGATTCCTCAGTGTGTGCCCGCTGTCCAACAAGTATATATGCTGTCAGCACTGTCCTTGTCAAGTGGGTTGTTGAAGTGGACTTGTATTTCCTCATGGGGTCTGGTTTATGGCAGTAGGAAAATGCAGGAATCCTAGGAACACCACTCACAGGAGCATTTTTTCAGTCACCTCAAAAGTAGCACATGAGGAAACCTGTAGTAAAAAGCTTCTGCATAGTACCATCTACATGGGTTTTGTGCACAGTGGAATGTGGATAGTGGATACTAAATTTTACTTTCTTGGATGAAAATTTTGTTTTCAGAATAAATTCAGTATGATTTCAATTAGAAAACGTTGGTCACTTTTAAGTAACATGACTAGAATGATGTTTACATCTGTAACTACAAGCAGTACGTAATTCAATAATTTCTATTGGTGAAAATACCTTAAAATCATTTCCATGTGCGCATTATTTCTTATTGAGGGCACACAGATAGTCTAACACAAGTCATGCTGACTTGTTATCTTTCCATTCCAGTATTATGTGAGAGAACAAACATTTGCATTGATACGTGAAATGAAAACTTGCCTTTCTGAAATGCATGCACATAATAATACACAGTTTTCCAGAGCTTTCATTTTAGTCGAGCGTTTTTCAGAACCGAAGTCTGTGTGCTTACCGGTGCCCTGTGGAATGGATTGTGTGGATGTGTGACATGGATGGCTTGCAGACAGCTGATTGCTGTTTTCATTAATAAAATCAGGACTTGCTATTTTATGTAGTCAAATGTAAGTGAAAAATACAAGAATTTAGAAGATATAGTCATAGCTATTTTTTAATGCAAGTGAAGTGTCTGCCCTCCTTCACCCTCCCCCATCCCCTCTCCTCCGCTCCTGCCATGTGTTGTGGACTGGATTTCAGTGATCTAGTAGATTCACTGCCATCCTGTAAATTGTAAACTGGACTAGCAAGAGTACTGTTGGGTTTTTTTGTGATACAGGCTTTTTTATCACCTTTGATACGATTATTTGCACATGGACCAATTTAAAGCCTTTGGTTGTTCCAGAGGAGTAATAGATTAAAGTTACTGTATTAATTTGATAAAATCCGTTCACTAGTTTATTTTTTTAATGGTTGTAACTTCTGCCTTTTAATAACATTTCTGCAAATATGAAGACATAAAAGGGGTGTGTGTGTATGTATCTATATATATATAAATATATTGTGATTTTTAAAATTAAGAAAACCTCTGTTTCCCTTTGGTCTTTGCAGTGCTAAAGTTAGTTTACCAGCTGCAGTGCCTTTTTTTGGTAAGGCAGTAAAATTCAGAAGTTTAACAAATGCTAAAAAACAAACACACCCCCCCCCCCCCCCCCCCATTTTTAATAAAACCCCCTAGTTTTTTTATTTTTAGTAGTTGTTTTGAAAAGTAATGCTGCCTAGTACTAGACATGTAACTAGGAAACATACTGTATGATTCATTAGCTTGTAATTTTTGTTGTGATTAATAAGATCAGTGTTCTGATCTAAATGTAGTAGTAATGTAAACTGATAAAGATGACTACAGGATTTTTAATGTAAATAAAATATTTTACTAAATACTGTAAAATGAAGATACAATACTCGAATGAGATATGAGGTATTTTATTATCACAGCTTCTTTGAATCCTGATATATTTTCCTTACGTATTGTGCTAGTTATATTGCTAGATATTTGTTATTGGCGTCTTTCAATACAAGGCTGTGTGAGTCAGATTTGAATGTGTGCCTCTTCTGTAGGAGCATAAAATCAGCAGGCTGTGGTTCTCAAGAGCAGAATGGAGGAGTATGCATTGGGAAATACAGAAGAGGGAATGTGGTATTACTGTCTAAGGACTGTGTGATATGTGGAGTGTTACTCTGATTGTTTTGTATGACAGCTGCCCGTGTAGGAGCCTGTGATTGTTGTCTTGGAAGAAAGAGTGAGAGCCTAAAATTGTAGGGGTTTGCCCTACTGAAATGAAGTGGTGTGTGTGTTTGAATATTGTATTACGTTGCCTTGGTTTGTGGATAGATGGAAACTGTATGTCCCTGTGAGAATATTCCAGTGCCTAAAAGTGTTACACATGTGCATAAGGAAGGTGCTGGTATCTTGGGCAAGAGCGAATTAGAATTGCAGTAGATCATTGTTTTTCCATAATATGCATTTATAGGTAAAAGCTGTCTTCATTGCTAAAATGCTCTTATTTGTTAAATCTGTTCCAGTTTTATCTGATGTGCCTATAAAATATAAGTAATGATATGTAGTAAATGATTTGATCCTGGCATTATCTAAGTTATTTTTTCTGGAAATGGTTTTGTTCTTGGCTTCCGGTACTTCTCTGCCAAATAAACCTTCCAATACATTACTTAGGATTATTTTTCCCCAGATTTTAATTTCTGAGTTCTGCTTTATGAAAATATGTTATATCCTACCTGCTTCAGGTTATGTGGTTTCTTGTATACTTCGAAAAATTCTTTTTTGTATGTATAGCCCATCAAGAGAATAATTACAAGTAACTGTAAACAGTACCTGTGTTTCTGCCTCAAAAATGCTGCTTCTACATTATGTTTAAATTAACTCTTCAGTGTCACACAACATGGGGTTTTTTTTTCTCTCATGGTATCTCGGGCTCTAAATGCCAGGTGATTGGTAGGGGAGGTTTAGACAGGATGTTGGAAAGGAATTCTTCCCCATGAGGATGCTGAGGCCCTGGCACAGGTTGCCTGCAGAAGCTGCGGCTGCCCCATCCCTGGAAGTGTCCAAGGCCAGGTTGGACAGAGCTTGAAGCAACCTGGGCTAGTGGAAGGTGTTCCTGTATATACACACATATGTATACACATACATTTTTTAAAAATTTATTTTTAAAAGTTGGATTAATTGGTTTTGTAGTCAGGTAGGGTGATGTTTCTGTGATTGATGTAGACATATAAAGACAGAATCTGATATAAAGGATCTTTAAATGTAGCTGTGCTTGGTAACCAATTAATTTCCAATTTCATTTGGTTGAAATGCTTTAGCTTGCAGCTAGTAATTGCTCTTATTGGAGAGGATACAAGCTGTTTACTATTTGTCACATCAGAGCGTGTCAAAGTTTTGGAGATCAAACTTTTTTTTTAAGGACCTGGGTTAATAATATCTTTACATGGGAAAGAGTTATCTTCTTGTTACAGTTTTCAGAGTAGAACTCTTATCTTGTGTACTCAATATGATCTAATTGTGAATCAAACCTATATTTCACACCTCTTCTAACCATGTGTTACCAGACTTCAGTGCTGGGAGACTTAATTAAAAGTGACTTACTGACATTTTAGATATGTCTCAACTATGTGCTGCCTGTGTGACTAAACACGTTCCTAATAGAGGTGAGAATTTCCGAAATATCAAAGAACTTAAAATTATTTGTACTTTTCATCATCATCCTAATAGTCTCACTTAATTCTTGTGAGGCTTTACGGTTGCATTGCATTTTTGTTCTTAAGTAAGCTATAGTATTAATGGGGGAAAAAAAAAGGCTTTTTAAACTTTCTAAGAGCTTTGTTTTATTCTTATTTTCTTCCTTTGGCTGATTTTTTCATTCTTGCTTTCTCTGTCTTTTCCTCAGCTATGTTTGTGTCTGTGTGGCTATTGCTTTTATAATACTGTCTAGGACTCTCTGAATGATGTACAAGGTAGTGAAGTTTTTTGGTTTGTGACTGGGGCACTATGCAAAACAATAATTGTGTCTTTTTGGCAGACTGGAGCAGCTGTGTGAATGCTGAAGCTGTCTTGCTGCTCCCCTCTTGTTTGCAAGAGCTTACAACATTGCAGAGCAGATATGCAGTCTTCAAAGACAGGATCAAGTCCTCCTGGTGCAGTAATTCTCAGGCTTTCTCTTACTCTTTAGCTCAAAATGGATGTTAAAGGCTGAAATGGCACTTCGCTAGAAGAAAAAATTCTTTTCACATTTTTTTATCTTCCACTGAAGGTGATGACAGGAAGAGGAGCAGTTTTGAATTTTTACCGACAGTGTTTCTGTCTTCACTTTCCTTTTCTTTCACTGGCATGATAGAGTTGTTAACCAACATGTCCTCACTTGTTAGAGAATAGCCTTGACGCAATTCTTATTTCTCAAATGTACGGAAGTGGCACTTAGGGAGGTTATGTAGAATGGCCACGCTTTTTAGTCCTAAAGTGTGCTTGCTGATCCCTGTAAGTGCTGAGTCAGTGAAAAATTCTGTCATGTCTGTAGAATGTGGGAGTCGATTAAAACTAATTAAAGCGATGCAAAAGCCTTTCAGCACTTTTGGGCAAGCTTTGCTAAAAGATCATTTTTTCACAGGTCTTGAATCTTGATCTAAATACCTAATTATGATGTAGATCATGTCATAGCTGACATCATTGCTTTCAGCCGTCATAACAGTGAAAGGTCCTGATGTGGAAAGGTTCATGGCATAAGTGTGTCCAGTGTGCTGACAGAACTTTGACAGTCCATGCAGCTTTTGTTTCTTCTGCGGTGATTCTTTTTTCTGAGTAGCCAAGTGTCAGAATCTCACCTTGTCCAGCTGCACAAAATGGTCAACAATGTGAATAAACCCCCATAGCTCAGCATTCTGAACTTTACTGCTCTTTAGCTTGATCTATTTTAGGGAGAGGATAGTGATGCAAAAAAGTGGCATGTTTTGCAGACATGCTTTACCTGAAAAATGCAAAAAGGACTTAGAAGTTGAATTTGTTTTTTAATACTACTGAACTAAATGAAGCCTCTGATCGATTGTTATGCTTTTGTGGTCTGTTGCATTGAAACAGAAATAAGCACAAAGGAAGATTCTTTGTTCTTCACACAGTGTATATAGTGATTTTCGGCATTTGGAGGTCAAATAATGAATAATTGCTTTAATATGAGAATTAGTAATATTTTTAAAGTATTTGAAAATGGTCAAACAAACAAGTTTAAATTAATGGAGACTTAAAGAAATATGACAATTCAGAGGATAGTAAGGACTCTGTCTAGAAGGTATTTGGTGTGATCGTACAGTTTTGTGCCAGGGAAGGCTTAGATATTGGATATTAGGAGCAATTTCTTCCCTGGAGGGGGTTGTTAAACCCTGGCACAGGCTGCTCAGGGCAGTAGTGGAGTCGCTATCCCTAGGGGTGTTTAAAAGCCATGTGGGTGTGGCACCTGGGGACATGGATTAGCAGTGGCCTTGGCAGTGTTGGGGGAACAGTTGGACTCAACAGTCTTGAAAGGCTTTTCCAGCCTAAGCAATTCTGTGTAAGTGGATCTCTGTACACAGGAATTGAATATGAGAGAAGTCTCCAGCTGCATAGATCAAATTGCTTGGACAAAAAACCACAGTGGAACTATGTGCGAGCCTCAGGCATTTTGGGGCCAATTCATAGGTCCTGTGTGCAGTGTTCTAGCAGCTAACTAACTTCTGCATTTCCAGAAACAGGTACTTACCTAAGGCTTTGTGTGGCTTACATTACTTTGTGTGGCTTCTGCTTCCATAAAGCAGTGCTACCATACTCACTGGAAGAATCCGGCTTCTTGCGCTTAGGACATGCGTCCTAAAAATGGATAACTCCCATTTTTTGCTGCTGAAAAGATGATTTCTTAGTACAGTGAAACTGAATTAACATTTCTTATCTTCATTCTGTTTGTATGAAGTTAAAATGTAGGTAGAGGCCTTGGTTTTCCTGCCACTTCTAGAATTTTGTCTAATGTGGGTAGTTTTTTGAGGACTGATAAAATAATAGCGTGAGAAAACTGGGCATTTGGGAGCAGAAGAAGTTATGCTTGTATTTCTCCTTTCAAATACTTAACCTGAGGAATGTCCAATTGCAAATGACTGGAAAAAATGAGAAAATCTTAAAGAAATGAGACCTAGTGTAACTAGATCATATCGAAGATGGTTTAGTGCGGGGGTTTTTTTGGTGGATCCCCGCTTCCCGCCCCCTCAGTTGCATTGTTTCTGTTTAGAAGGTGCAGCAAGAGCTGTAAAGAGCTTATCCAGTGAAGGATTCTGCACAGCAGGGAAGCATGTGACCACTGAGTCTTCATGGAACAATATTTGAGTGAGTAGCTGAGGTAAATATGTCTCTAGATGGGAGCCTTTTTGTGCAGTGACTTCAGTGATTCTCTGATGTGATTGTTACATTGGGAATGTCCTGGTAAGTCCTCATCTGGAATACAGTTGATTTCTGTTTTGTTCCAGAAGGATTATTCATATTCAAGAAGCATATTTTTAATGGGTGAAGGGTACGTACACTGGGATTCTGAGGGTAATCTGGAGACTTACAGAAGGATTTGAATGAATTTAGGCTGCTTTAGTTTAGCCAAATTAAAACCTTATATACTCCTTGCACACTCCGGCCCCATGGTCCACAAGCTCCCAAGAAAAACAGTGTAAAGAGCATAGAAATTGCAGGATTCAAGCAAATGGGGTCAAGCTGATGAAGAACAATTTTAGGCTGAAAACCTGAAGATTGGAGAAGAAAACCAAATTTGAAGGTGGTGCTTGCTCCATTTTGAGAAGAATTGCCTGATGTGGGATAGGAAGGAAGTAGATTTGATCCAGAAGTCATTTTCAGTTGTGTGCTCTTTCCATATTAGTTCACTGATTTGTAGAAGGGGGCAGGGGGAGAATTTCAAGCAGGTAAAACTCAACTACATAAATCTTGTAAATGAAATAAAACCGAGAACCCAAACTCTTAGAGAAAACAATTGATTTCTGTTACTTTTATGTTCTTCATAGCAACTGATGCATAAATATGACAATGAAATACTGAACTCCTGTTGAATTATCAGTTTTCAGAATCATAAGGGCTAATTTTGCTTTGGCAGATTAAACATTTTCTGAGATTTTTTTTTTTGGTTGATCTTTTGTTCTAAATCCATTTTTTTGGATGATCGGTTCTCCAATATTAGTTCATCACAGGAGAGAAGTCTTTAAAAAAACTATAAAAATATGTGTGTGTGGTTTTTTAAATCAGAGTACTTAACTTAAACTGTATTTTAAGCCCATGACTTCTCTTTTCCTTTTGACTTTTCCAGTAGAAAGGGTTTTCAGTAAATGCGTTGTCATGTGCTAGTCTTTATTAGGTATTGATGACTTTTCTGCTAAGCCTTTTAAAACTACCAAAACTGGCATATCTTGTCTTTATGCATAGAGAAACTTGCTTCAGTTTTTTTCAAATGTTCAGGTAAGTTTAAAGGAATAAGGGCCCCCCATTTTATCAAGTGTTCTTTCTATAGGGTTTTCAAGAACTACTGGTTACAAATATTAATAGAAGTATGAAACAGATTGATAAAGCTCCCTAATCTCACCTTCTCAGTCTTTTATAAATGCTACAACTCTGTTAGCTTTGCCGTCAGAGTCAACTTTCGGAGCAGACAAGTCCCGAATTACTAAGGAAAAACAGGAAGAATGTAACCTGAAAACAATGTTCTTTCAGTCTTTGTTTGCAATATAATTAAAAAGGGCACAAAGTTTTTAAAAGACAGGCATATCTTTTGTAGTGTGTTTGCATTGGAGAAATAAGCAAATTGCCATCAAGATAGAAAATGTCTTCCCTCACAGTTTTATGAAAACGTTGCACATTTTGCTGCATTCTGCAGTGCTTTCAGATACTAAGTTTTGATTTAACTGAGAAGATGCCATTGCCAGAATGTAAACCAGTTATTCTAGTCTTGCTTAAAAACCCAGCTTGCAAAGTGATAAGAGTAACAAAGGTGGGAATTCACCTCACCCTGTCTTCCCACTGAAGTCAAACCTTAACTAGCTCCATTTATATGCTAATATTAAGCACGTGAAGCTTCCTTTGTCTTTTACTTTTTACACAGTAAGGAAATAGTGCAGGGAAGCCTGATTAGGTTACATTAATGTTGCACAGTCCATAATGAGATTTGAAAAGAAACAATAAAATCACTCTTCTCCACGTTTACTGTCCCGTTCTCCATTGACTATGTCTGTTTTTCTGTTCTTTCTTTTGTTTTAAATATTCAACTTCCACCTCTCTCCATTGGGTGTGGAATGTTGGCTATTTCTGGCCTTTTATTCTTAAGTTGCATTAGGGTTTTGTTTGTGTCTGAGGATACTTTGTTTTACACTTTCTAATAATTTGTTCTAAAAACAAATCTAAAGAATAAACCACAAAAAATGCTTCTCTGTAGGGCTTTAATGGAATAACTGGGAGTACTGAAAGGAAGAATAAACTAGTTTCAAGGACTTCCAGTATTGAACAGTGAAATGGCAAATCCTGAGCTTTTCATGTTTGTGTGTGTGCAGTTATATCAAGAAAGAGAATATTTAGTCTGAAACAATGTTCTTTGGTCCTTTAAAGTATTTTTTTTTTTTTTTATTGTTCGGAGAAGTTGGTGTTGTGTAATTTCCTTCTGTTCATGCCAAATCATGCCTTTGCTATTGAGTTTTACCTTGGTTTTCCATTTGGGGCACCTGTTGACTCTGCATTGGACACTGGGGCTACAACCAGTCTATGTGTGTTTAATCAGGGAGCCATAGTAAAGCCTGTTTTTAAAAATACTTCATGACTTGATTCAAGGCTGAGGAAGGTGTGACTGTGTAGTATCCCTGCCTGCCAGGTTCTTAAGTAGCTGGTTATCAGTCTTGGCAAGAGGCAAGCAAGCACCTGAAGAGCTCTTTTCACTGCCCTCTGCTGAACGTCTAACCTTTGTCCCAAAGTTCAGGTTTTGGGGGACTGTTCAGTGCCTTCAGGACTGATCCCACACCCCAAACTTAGCAGTGCCATAGGAATATATGTAGTCAGAAGTACAACATTTGTGTAGAATCTTAGCTGAGAAGCAAGTACTTGAGCTTTGAGCTTCAGTTAGTGCAGGAAATGCCACGTTTCCAACTTAAGAAAAGAAGTATGACTTTGTTTTCTGCTTTCTGGAAGAAAAGTCAGGGCTCTGGTCAGCCAGCAGGATGATTGGGGGTGTAGCAAAGTACATAATTTTTAAGCTTCCCCTCTCTCAAGTGTTTTGCTCCCACTGTTTAAATAGTGTAATTTCTGTGTGGTATCTTCTGTCTCCTCTCTTGTTTTGGTTCCAGTAGGTTGGGGTTTTTTGGTGGTGTCAAAGTATGGCAGTAGGGTACAGAAGGAGATGATCAATGTTTAGATTTCCCCTTGGGAGAATAAAGATGATACCCTTCCTTTGTAGGCTGATGATGTTGCCACTGACTGTTGTGAGGAATGTTTGTTCCTGGCTGTCCTTTGTCAAGGGAGAAAAATATCTCTTGCTTTCCTGGCAGGCCTGGGAGTGTAGCTTGATATTGGTGGCCATAACAAACAAAAAAAGCAGTTCGAATTAATTTAGAGGTTGTAATTTAAGATTGAATTAAAGAAAAACTCCGGCTGCTGTTGATGCAACTGCCTACCTAGTTTTAAATTATCTAGCTTGCCTAACTCTAAAAGAAGTTCTTGCTCATGTAGGTGATTGAAGTTTTGTTTGTGTAAACTTGTTAGTGTGCTTTCTTGTCTGTGCCACTGTGAGATAGGTGAGCTTTATGGTCACGCAGCCGTGTGATGCTGTAGAAAAGGATCTAGAGTAAAAATACCTGTTTTTCTACACATTTGTTTTCTAAAAAGTATTCAGCGTAAAAGTCCCAATCAAGGCAAACCCAAAGAAAAATCCTGAAATGCTATTTTAGTCTAGCATTTTTGATATGTAGGCAATTTTGCCCATTTGCTTAGTTAAAATTGTCTATCAGTGTAGCTGAAGAGAGCACCTCTAAGCTTTGTAAAGCAAGTCCATGTTTAATGCTACAGACAGTATTTTTAAAGTACCAAGCTGTAAAATTTCACTGAATCTTTACATGTCTTCAGAGAAAAAATATACATTAGAAAAGTCCAACAGTATTGGATTTCTACTGCTATAGCAAGTAACATTTTTCTGAAATGGAAATGTTGCATCTGTTGTGCTGTTTTTGGTGTCCTATACAGTGTGTGTGAACTAGGTGTTTAGAAAAATTTGATCTACCCAGGGAAGAAAAAATCTGGGAAGTAAACAATGCAAACAAGTGTTCAAAATTACTTTGAGTTTTAAATTTTCAGTGAATTATGTGTGGATTGTGTACTGATGCACAGATGCTTCTGAATTCTCATAGTGTGAAGAGAATTTGAAATCTGTGTGCTTTAGAGAGCATCACTAATGGAATGAAGCTCTAGTTTCATTATAAAAAAATTGCGATTTTCCTTTCATTTTTGGGAATTTTTTTGCATTTTGACAGATTCCTTTGGCTTACTGTGTTTATCAAAGGGGTGCACGTTGTACTGTATCATTCACAATTTACTTATGGTAAAAGGGCTATGTGTATTTAAACAGATGGTTGCAAACAAATCAAGTGTTATTATATAACATTTATCTTCAGCTGTTCCTCTTGTAATGGCTTCATATCTGGCAGTGGGAAACAAGGTGCTTTCACTGTGCTGGAAATACCTCACGTACTTTTTTTTGATAAATTTTGCTGTTCTGTTTGATGTCTCTTTCTTTGTCCTTGTAAAAGTTACTTGATGACTCAGTTCATCATCAGTTGTTTTCTGTTTTCAGGTTGCAGAACAGCAATGTCACAGAACTGACCACGTTGGTCACAGTAAGTAAGCTGTAGCAGTAAGCGTTCTGATAGTTCTCTGAGAAGCACGACTCATGCAGGGAAAAGGAAAATATTACATACTGAATGGCTTAGTGCTAAATTCTGCGTCCAGGTCCTGATTTCAGCCAGGCATTAAGTACAGCCTTAGCTAAAACTTACAGATTCTTAGTCCATGCGTGCAGTTATTTTTGTGACTTCAGGTTTAGCTGTTGAGATGGTCTTTAACAATTAACATCCATCATACTGTTACCATTCTTTCTGGATTACTTTGTATGTAGGCTTGAAATACGAATTTGATAGCATGTAATTTTAGCGTATACCTTTGGTAGTTTTGATGTCTATTGTACAGTTTACAGAGTATTTAAAACTAGTTGAGAGTTTGTGCTGGGAGTTTAATTCCAAAATCGGTTTTAGCAACTTTGGAAGGCATTTTGCGCAGTCAGAGAATACTTGCTATTTTGCTAGATGTTGAGCGTGAGTTTTCTTGTTTTACTAGGCTGGGTGATACAGTGGAGTCTTAGGTCTCAATAGCAACCTTGTGGCCCTCATCCCAGATGTAGCTTCACAGTCAGTAGAGGTGAAATTTGCACTTACAGTAGGAAAGAAAAGCCTAAATCAATCATTTTTTCCATGCTGGTTAAAATAATTTATAAGATTAAAGTTAAAAGGCTCAGGTTTCAGAAGTGCTTTCTGTACAATGTGGAAGGAGAAGCTGTTACAGCCACTACATGTGACTTAATACAGTGTTTATGAGAGTGGCAAGAGCACCACCAGCAGCTGCTAAATTCAAAGAATGAATAGGTTAAGAGAAAAGAGCAGATGTATTAAATAGGAGGGATCAAGTGTATTAAAGTTCAAAAGAGCAGTTTTCTAGTGAACATATTGCTCAGGCAGTGATAGGAGAGCAGGTAAGGGTGGGAGGTATGATAGCTTGCTATTCTGAAGTCATGAGCAGTATTCTGAACCATTAAAAAAATCAAAAAGCAGAACTAGGCAAGTCATTAAGTAATTTGCAGTAACGGACAGAAATAGGAAGGCTTTATCTAGTATTTAATATTTACTGCAGAATCATATTGTGAAACTTCCTGTAATGCTGTAGTATACTGCCAGCTTCTGTAGTGTGAGCTGGCTCTAATGAAAAAGCCTTCATTTCGTAAAAGCTTTAACCCTGTTGTTTTTTTTGGTAATGAGGTAACATTTTTTTCTGGGATGTACTGAGACTGCTACTTTCCCAGCCTCCAGTGACTGAAGAAGGATGTAGAAACTTGCTAGAAGAAGCTTCCAGTTTTGCAGTTTTGCTTCCAGTTGTGGAACCTTTTTTGAAAAAAAGCCCTTTACCTTAGGAAGGAGATACAGTTCCGCTAAGAATACAGGTGCATTGCTTGAGTTAAAAATTTGTCCTGACTTCTGAACACTCAAGCGTTACAAGGGCTACTTCCTCCTTAATGCTTTGGGAGTTATTATCTGCAAACAAGTCCTACTCTGTGGGGCAGTTTTTCCTAGACCTGCAAGCGTGGAATGAGAACTGCTGCTGGCGGCCGCTGACCGCTGTTCCTCTGTGGAACCATCAGGATGAATGCTGAAGAAAAGAGTGCCTTACTCAGGAAAATGGGAAAAATGGTCCATAAATGCTCTAGTTGACATGCATGAATTTCCTCCCCTTAAGTGTGCAACTGGAGGAGAATAGAAGGAATTTATAGTAAGATTTATGCTTTTTGATGAGTTTTCTCGTAGGCAATAAAAAATACAAGAGAAACAATAGCCAGGTGTAGATTTCTTTCTTTCAACAAACTTAATTTTAATGCTGGCTGTCAGTACTAACACAGTGTGCCAGTTTCTTTGTGTGTTTGTCCAACCATATTTAATTCTTTTCTGAGAGATGAAAAATATCGAATCTCTGAATAATAATCAAAAATGTATCCCTAATCATATCTAACATTTTTGTGAGTACAGTCAATTTTTTTAGCCTACAGGACATTCTTCGCTATGAAGCAATAATAACCCTTGCATCCAAACAAAGAAACGGAACTTCAGTGTGCCTTTGGTTGTAACAAATAGGTTGATGAAGGGAGAGCTTGAAAAGATTAGGAAACATGGCAAGTAATAATTCCTTCTGTGTTGTCAGTTGTGGTGTTGATGGTCTGCCTGTCTGTTTGGTGGGATTTTTTTTTTATTTTTCATGTTAAAACGATGCCATTTTAGATACGAAGTTCTTGTGGATACTAATTTCTACTCCCCAAATACAAAATTATTTTAATTCCTAGTCATGGCTCTTTTTATTTGTTACAAAAGGCGACAATGGTGAATTCTAACAGTCCCAATTTATTTGTGGAAACGGCTAATTTAGAATGTTGACGCAGTACTTGAAAGTTATGCAGGTAATACGTCCTAAAAATTTTCTGTATGGTTGTAACTAAACACGTTCTTAATGGCTATAGTAAAAGAAATGAGTTAAAAGTAGAAGATTAGCTCAGCAGAAGGCTGAACAAAATTTTCTGGAGTAAAGTTAGGAAATTAAGAAGAGAGGTCTCTTTCACAAAAACTGTGATGACGAGGCACATTTGTGAGAGATGTTGCCATTACAGGAATACTAGTGTTGGGTGAGTATGGCAATGAGCAGAAGCATCTTCATAGGTGAAATCGACACATAAGGATTTTTTTTCCATTTTTTTTGGAGGGGAGGGAGGAGGGGAATAAAAAAAGCAAATAAGAGCAAGATGTTAGAAGATTCAGAAATCAAGCATTCTACAGAAAGTTGTAAGTAGGGATTTTAACAGGTTTTGAAAACTACCCAATTTCTTTTCACAGTAACAGAGTATTCAGTGGCCTACTTGGAATTGGCATCTAGGAGTGTGAAAGCAAATGGCAACAAAAAATGAGTGCGAGTCAGACCCATGAAAGATTTTGTGTATTTCAGTTACTGGTTCTAAAATATGGAAGCAAATTGCCTGCCAAGAAAACCCCTTTTCTTACTTGACATTTAAACATAGATAAATAATAGCCTGTTTGCAGCTAAATAAAAACACAGAAGACTTGCAGAAGCAAGTGAATTAGGCAAACAGTTTTTATTTTATTTTTATAAAACCATCTGCTTTATCTCTTGCAGCTTCTATATCAGAACAAAAGAAAATTAACAAAAAATGGGATTGTTGAACCGGAAGTGAAATTTGATAAATCTGGAAACTGGCAGCTAATGAGAAACTATTGATAATGAGTTGGAACACATATTATGGAGAAGTAAGGGGGAAAGAAAAAAGGAAAAATTGTTGAACTCGGGCTAACAGAAGTAGTTCTATGCTTTTATGGCAATTTGAGTGTATCGGTAGCTCGCTCTCCACAACTGTTCCCCTTCTCGTCAAAGTTAGCTTAAGCATCTAGATACACAGCTGTATTTGCCTTTTTATATCATGTAACTACTCAAAAGGATGCAGAGAATTCCTAGAAGGATGCATTTGGTTATGGAAAAGGTGTCGCTATTTCTATGTTCCCCCCAAAACAATTCTGGTGCCTACAGTACAAGGAAGATGTGGAGCTGCTAAAGTAGGTCCAGAGGAGGCCACAACAGTGATCTGAGGGCTAGAGCCCCTCTGCTCTGGAGCCAGGCTGGGAAATCTGTGGGTTTTCACCTGGAGAAGAGAAGGTTCCAGGGGGGACCTTAGAGCCTAAGGGGGCTCCAGGAGAGCTGGAGAGGGACTGGGGACAAGGGATGGAGGGACAGGACAAGGGGAATGGCCTCCCAGTGCCAGAGGGCAGGGATGGATGGGATATTGGGAAGGAATTGTTCCCTATGAGGGTGGGGAGGCCCTGGCAGATGTTGCCCAGGGCAGCTGTGGCTGCCCCTGGATCCCTGGCAGTGTCCAAGGCCAGGTTGGAGGGGGCTTGGAGCACCCTGGGATAGTGGAAGGGTGAGCACCCATGTCATGGGGTGGGATAAATGAACTTTATGGTCCCTTCTAAACAGAATCATTCTGTGACTATAAAAGGAGGCTGTTCATGGTTTGTAGTAATAATGTTTGAAAAGTAGCTGTTTGGGGTTTTTTTGACAGTGTAGGTGGATATACACTTAGCAAGCTCAGAAGGAATTTAAAAGCTTCCAAAACAGGCCATCCCCCCCCAAAAACATGAGAATTTACTTTCTTCATACACGTGTAACACCTGCAGATTTAATTACATCTTCACTTTAGTATACTAGCAATTAACATTGACTAAGAAACTAAAGATAGTATGATTGTAACAATTTTATGTGCTTGCAGTAATTATAGAGAGTGTAAATGAGACAGAGGGCAATTGTGCCTTTTTTTCTCCTTGTTTCTGTGTAGTTTTTAGAAAATCGTGTTATTAAAAAATGGAAAGTAGTTTATTGCTGTGTGTTGTCTGCAAATATGGTTAGTGTATATGTACTTGTATATCCTTGCTTGTGTGTATTTAGATGCCTTTGTTGAGGAAAACAGCATGCTAGATCTAACAACTAAAATTACAAAGTAAAGTTACAAGAGGACTGAAAGTTTCAAGGAAAGAATTAATGAACTGTATATTTCTCTGTGGAATACCTATTTTTTTTATAGTTTTCTTTAAAACTAATAGTCTACATTTGATGTGTTGTAAATTATAATAGGAAGGCAGTTAAAAAACCAAAACAAAACATAAAACCCCTTTACTGACACAACTTCTGTAAGACATACTCCCAACTGTGTTAATGCTTCTGCTGCAAACCAGATTTAGTAACGATTGTTTGCTGAGAGTGTTGAATGGCAGATTCTGATTTAGTACTGTAAATCCACCGCTAGGAGGAATAAGTGGTTTGTTAAACTTTACAGATGACAACTGGAGGAGCTCAGATGTAAATTCAGTTTTTGGTAGCATCACTGTGTTGTTTAGACCAGCTGATTTCTCTTTGCAATAGCAACATTCCATTTGCACAAGAAAGTGTTTTTGTTGTTTACAGTTCCTTCAAAAGTTTAAAAGTTCAGAAATCTTTCCAAGTACACGTGATTAGATTAGAGTTTTCACTTTGTTTGCTTTGGCTTTCTTACAGAAGGAGTGTTCTTAGCATTTAAATATAAAGCTTTTCCCACTTACAGGAAATGAGAAATATTTTTTTCTAATTAAATTTCAGAGTCTTAGTATACAGTAGCTCTGAAATTTAGATGTTCAGGTTAAGAAGGCATTTCTAGTCGACTATTGAAAAGGTAATTTTTCACATGTAAATTGTCGCCACCTTATATTTTGAATCTAAGTCTTCAGGAACTTTTCTGCTGGTAACATTTCTTGAGTATTGTGTCCCTGTTTCATCTAGAAAGCCTCTTTTTATAGGACTTGTCCAATTCACCACAGGGAAGCTCCAAAAAGTCTGGTCTTTGTTAGGGCTATGAGTTCAAGGAGGGAGGTATATTGTATGGGTTTGTTTTTTTTTTTTTTTGCTATATACCAAAATTCGTAATACTACCATCGATAATTTTACATTTGGTTATTCAAATGTAAAATTATGTAGAGCTAAATTAGCATTACTTTATGTCTTTTGTTATTTTAAGGTAGGTAGAAAATGTTGTGATAATAAAGAAAAATTTAAATAGTGGAATCAAAAGATTGAAAGCTTAGAATGCAACTGATTAAACAGAGTTCTTTTAACTTGACAACTGGAAGAGCTTAAATGTATGTTTTGTGAGGAAACTGATGTGGAAACAGAAGAGGTTGGTAAGTGGCAGTCTTGTGCTGATCAGAACCTCTCTTCAGCCATGTGTGAAAGGTAGGTACAAGGCCTTACCTTGTTCTTGAGTTGTGGTTTTATCTCTATTTTTCCACTGCTTTGTAGCATCAGTAGTCCTTAAACTAATTTATCTTAATTCTGGCTAAATAAGAAGATTTCTGCCCCCTGCCCCAAAATTTTTGCCAAGCAAAGGACAGGTTGAAGCAGTAGCAGAATGCCCAATCCCTTGGAAGTGGTCAGAGTCTGGATGGGACTTTGAACAACCTGGCCTAGTAAAAAATGTCCCTGCCCATGGCAGGGGGTTGGAATAAATGGTCTTTGAAGGTCCCTTTCAATCCAAACCAGTCTGTGGTTCTATGAAACACTGAAATGGGTGCTCAGAGAGCTTGCAAAAGATGTATCTTCTTTATTGACAGGGCTCTGAACAAGTTGATGTAACTTCAAAGTTAATTGGGCTTTGAGCAGTTGATGGGACCAGGTGACCCCTGTAAGATCTTTCCAATCTACACAACTTTATGCTTCTATCATACAGAACTACAGAATTCCTAACTGTAATCCTTTTCTTCCCCTTTGTCTCTTTTGTCCTAGGATTTTCAAAGGAGGAAGGGAGAATTAAAGAGGCAGTATATAAAAAATTGATGAGTCTGACCAGTGCTTCATTGCAAGGAGTATGTGGTGGTAGGGAGCTGCCGTTGTGTAGGGCTTAGAGGTATTGGATTTCTAAGAGTGATTGATTCTTGTTTGTACTGCTGTCCTTCCATGTCTTCAGTGGGATCTTTCTTAGTGTAATGCTGATGCCCCGATCTGGCTATGCTTGAATACCTTATCTTGTTCTCCTCCTTAGCTCTACTGCCTTGTTGTATATCCTCTCAAAGATGTGTTACTCTGCTTTTGTGTTGGGCCTGTTTTTCCTCAGTTTGGGAACAGTTGTCTTAAATTTGGATGCAGCATCGTGTCCTTCTTTAGGTACAAAATACAGTGAGCACTGAAGTGCTGGTCTCTATTGATCTTGGAACAAGCGTGTTTCATGCAGGTGCTCCCTTGTGTTCTATAGTTTGCCAATCCACTTTGCCACTGTTAAACAACCAAAGCGTTAGCTAGTGGAAGGTTGGCAGGGGTAGTTGCATTGCAAATGAGATAAGTAGTGAAATGTATATTCATAGCAGGTGGAAAACTGAACAAATTAGGTGGGGGTTTTTTTGGTTGGTTGGTTTTGTGTTTTTTTGGGTGAGAGGTGGGATATGAGAGTGTGAGGTGAATGCCTACAGCTCATAAAATAAACACGTTGGGTATGTATCCATGTATGTCTGATCTGACCCTTTCTAAGGTGGGCACAAAGGTAACACCTGAATTAGTTCAACCTTGTATTACAGTTTACCTAAGCCCTTGTGTGATTGAGCCAGAGAAATTCTAAGGGCAATGTCTTTTGCATGATGAAGAGATGTTTTTTCCCATACAGATTTAGAAAAGTATTCTAGGTTTAAATTCTGCTTATTTTTGGAAAGTTAAAAGCAGCCTGAACAAGGTGAATAGTGGGCAGAGGGCAAATAGAAATAGAACAGATTCAATTTATCAAGTTGCTGACACTAAGTTTTGTAACAGGAAGAAGTAAAGACCGAAGCAATGGAAAGAAAGGGTGGGAGGTACAGTTGAGATTGTAAAAGATGTACTTCACAGGTGTTACGAAGTAATTTTTTCATAAAGGTGCTTGCAAGCTTCATCTAGTGTTCAAATATTTTGCTCCTCTGTACTTAACATCATGAGGGCTTGTATGGCAGTAGTTGAAGTTCTGGCGATGTGATCGTATGTGATTACATACATATTTGTAATACAGAATTGTTTCTTCTGTGGCTCGGTTTCAGTATAAAATCAAGCTGCACCTTTGCATGTTTTAAAATTAGTCTAGAGTACTGACATTAATCTGCATTTTGAGACTCTGAAAGTTGCTATCTATGAATGCCTTCATTAAAGTCATATTGTAATGAGCTTGATGATGGAGAGTATATTCTCATACTTGAGAGAGAACATGTGTGCACATACGTGTGTGTGTATATATATTGTTTATCTCTATATATGTGTGTGTGTGTGTATGTATATATGATAGGTTTTATCAGTCCAGGTATAATCTGTTTGTCTGAGGACCTAGTTCTTTAGGCTCTCTTTCAGTAAGTCAAGATTTTCTTTCCTCTTCTGACCTATCTGTAATCTGGATATTTTTTTAAAAATCAGTTTGCATATACATCAAGAGCTGAAAGTAGTTTTGCTGGTTTCAGTCAGGCTGTGATAGTTTATACTGTGTAGTAAGTGTCATACCAGGCATGGTTTGTTTATTTGGAAAAGAATAAAGTAAATTGTGATGGTGTGCATGTAGATTATGTAAATACAGATGCTTTCTAATTCTTTTTACATGTTTTCTCAATATTCAAAGGTTTTCTTTTTAGGTTTTCCAAAGGTAATTTCTTTAAGGCAAACACAACAGTGAAAAGGATGTACAACTTGGAGTTTTAGTATTCTTGCACAATTCAGAAGAAGTAAAGAAATGGTGTTTTAGAGTACAGCTTAAATGCATATCAGTTGAATAAAGCATAGGCTTAGAGCTAGTTGAGGGCTATATGTATCATCTGTGTTAGATATTTTACAGAGGTGATGTCAAGGTGAAAGCAGACTTGCAGAATGGTTGGAAATCATTGATATTCTGACTCTGAGGCTGTAAATGGCTCTGTGGCAGATGGAGGCTTTGTCAAGGAAGAGAAATGGCAGCTCTGCAGCATCATAGATGCTTCTGCTTAGCAGCTCAGCACATAGCCTGTGACCTTCCAGTGTTCAGGAGTTCCTTTTGTGCTTTAATAAATTGTCCTCCATTTTTACTCCCTAAAAGTAGATAAATAGTAGTCATTATAATTCAGTACAATTTGTGGTATTTCATGGTGAAAAAAACATAAGCCTGTTTTATTGCTAGGTATTAAAAGTAAGCTTTGAAGGATGCTTACAATTTCTCCATTGAAGTGCCAGTAATAGCATTTTACTAAGCATTGTGTAATACTGAAAGTAAAGGTGTTAGTGTATGTAGTACAGCACAATACAAAATCTGTATATGCAAACTGGATATGCATATGTGTATATTCTGTATGTAAACATGTGTATATGTTTATGAATAGTCTCTGGAATATTTGAAACACTATAAAATGGACAGTGTTAATTTTTGAAATACGTTTGTACTGCAAGCATCTGTAATAAATCTCTGATTTATTGCAGTAAAATACAGAATTTTAGACTATATACTGAAGTAGCTATTTCTGGTTAGTTCAGAGAGAATAAATACAGTTGATTAATTCAGAATAATTTCTGAGTTCATGCTTTTTCTTACTAACAAAAATTCAAATATGTTTTAGCACCTGGCATTATCTTATTCTGTGGGATGTTGATGTGGTTTCATCTGTATTCTTGTCTATATTTTTACAATAAGGGTTCACTTTTATTAGTAGGGTAACTGGTTTCTGTATTCTCATGCCTATGAAATTTATGCCAGGTTGTGTGAGTTGTGAAGTTTTATGTTGTGTGCCTAAGGGATATGCATGATTGCCTAGTGTGAACAGCGATGTACCAGAATCACATATTTCATATGTACAGTAAATTTGCCTATGTTAGTCTTTCTCATTTAATCATCTGCATTAAAGCTGTATCATTTAACAGTCTTCTGTATTCTTAGGTTCCATATCCACTAGATTGATCCCTAGTAAAACTAGGGATATCAGTTGCTGTAGTTTATGGCTTCAAGAGCCTGTAACATCTTAGAGAAGATGCTCAATTGGACTGTTGATCTATACTACATGGCAGTAAGTCATTGTTAAAAGTGTGAGCTTTTCACAACTATCATCTGCCAGCCATACTCTTTAGCCTACTTGACAATTGTTGGAGTTACAGAAAGCAATTACTGTTTGTCACAGAAGAAAATGACCTATCACTTTCGAGGGTCAAGGTTGTTGCATTAGAGCTTCTTTATTCCAGAGCCTGGAGGTCGTATAGTTCTTGCTTTTATATTAATCATGCCTCCTCTATCTCTTCAGCTTCAGTTGTTTTGAGATGTAATGTGGATGGCTTTGTTGCGGAAAGACAAATGCTTCATAATTGAAAGAAGCATTTTTGATAGTGTGTGATAGTCTTCATACATCTTTTCATTAGGACGTGGTAATGCATGAATGAGAGTAAGACCTCTTCATACGGCATATACCTGGATGTTTGTATCCTGTAGCCACATGTCTTTAAAAGTGAGAGAAATGGAAGAAAAAATAAGGTGATGTTTTATGCTTTTAGCTTTCAAAGGCTCTTAATGACATAGGTGCTTGTTAACGTAGCAGTGGAGCACATACGAAGACAGTTTATGGAAATTTTTATGCTTTCAGTTGCTTAACTAGTTCATGATGTCCAGTATCTTGATGGTATTCTTCCTGGATTGTGTGGACACCATTTGATACAACTGGATTCAGGGATGCTTAACTCCATATTCTGACATGTATTTTTTTTTCTCCTCAGTTTTTTGTTTTTTCAGTGGTCTTTTATGCCTTTTATTTATTTATTTATTTATTTATTTATTTTTTTTGATATTGTGGTGGCTGTTGTAACTATAGAATAACTGAATGGCTTCCTTACATCCCCCAGAAAAAATAAATTACAAATTACTTCCATTTATTCTGTGAGAGTTCTGTGTGCAATTTTTGTATACTGGAGTAAGTAACTGTTTTTCCTTTCCTTTTCATGAAGTTAGGGTTTTGTAGTGCCAGTGGAAAAAAAAAAAGGAGAAAAACAAGTGAACACCATGTCACATATGTGACCCCCCCCCCCCCCCCCCTCCCCTGCTTCTGCTAAAAAAAGCCAACCCTACCAAACAAGTCAGCAAACATTTATTCTCTCTTGTTTTGTATTACGTTTTGGTATGACTTTGGAGCTCATCAACAAAAATGCTAACTTGATAGTACCTTATAGTAACCATGTGTTATTTCAATTAATTCAATTGAAAAAAAAATCTGTAAAATGAGAACAGTAGAAAAAAATGGTGTGCTGTATTCTTGTTTTAATAGTTTTGGGGTGATTTCAAAACATAGGTTTGATACTTTTGGAGCTAGGGTTGCAAACAAGTTGCTTTTTATCTATGAACTATAAGACAGCATATAACCCGCAAAACTAAAATATGGTATTAGTATAATGAGAGAAAAATGTCTTTTAAAATACCTTTGTAATTTAAAAATTTTTATGGTCAGCTTGGAGTAGTAGAATAAATAATTCCATTCTGTATTCATCTCTTCTTCAGTAAAGTGTTTTATGTACCTGTTATGTATAGTGCGAACTTTAACATACTGTCACTGAACTTGCTGGATTGTTTAACTTTTTTTCGTGATGATCTTGCATGTTCAGGCAAAGAAAATACACTTGTATTCATTTAATGATGCTAAATTCTGTCCTGTTTAATCATTAGATAAATAGAGAGGGTATTTTTCTAAAATGTGGTGTTCTGGTAAATTCTTGTATTAAGGGGCATGCAACTTGAGCTGTGAAACTGTAGTTTGTTCCAAGCAACAGCCAGTTTTTATTAGATGTTCCTGCAGTTTTACAGAGGAAATAAAACTCCTTTGTTTCTATAGTAGTACCTATTGATTTTTCTTTCAAGGCTGTGTTAACAATGCTGATAGAAGCTATGCAATTAGAATTGACATTTAGCAGTAAGCAGAGAAAGAAATTTTGTAACATAAAAAGTGCTGTACATACAGTGTTAAAATATTTTGTGGTATCGCTGTACTTGAAGCAGTGAAACCAGGAGGACAGGATACTTGAAAGGTCGGAAAATGAGAGAAAGAACAAATGATGCAAAAAGAAAATGACACTGAGGTCTTGGTTTAATACAAATGTATTCCAGGTTGATGGCTGATTTCATTAGCAAATCTCATTGTTATGCAATGTCTGTTCTTCTGCAGCAAAATGAATATTGTATTCTCAGAGGGTCTGTGTATGTGTACTTTGATGATAGATAAAGAATATATTTATTGTTGTTCCAAGCTTTTAAAACTTCTGAAATATCTTTATCGTTTCAAAATAATTTAATTTTAACTTTCAAGTAATGTGGTAAATTAATGGTTATTTTTGTGGAAAATAGCAGTTTAACCCTCCTTCTATGTGCATTTCTCTGCTGTGCTTGCTACCTATGTAATCTTTTCTCCAAAATCTTGTTTGACCAAATAGCAGTTAATACTGAGTTTATCCCCTGCCACCCCATACATACATGTAAAGAAAATTAAGAATATTGGTTTCTTTAATGCTTTTTAAAATGGATGATAGTAGTATATGCAGAACATGTAAATAAATGTCATCTTGGTGTCAAATCTCATAAAACTCAAATGACTATATGTTGATAGGTTGTATTGAAAAATATTAGCAAAACTTTATGGTAAGATATATCAACTCTATTATGAAATGGCATGTTTTAGTACATAGGACAGTGTGTTCCTTGAGATCCTGATATGCTTTAGTTTGTTTTGTTTCCAAGTTGCTAGTTAAAACCATTCAGTAATACTAAGACATTTTGATAATCAAAATGCGAAAAATGAAAAGGAACATACAAGAAGGTTTTGATGCAGGAAAATTAAAATGTACTGAAATTATTTAATTCAGTTATTTTTCTATGCTCTTTGAGTATTTATTCCATGTATATATACTTCGTAGGGTTGTAGTGGCAAATGTTTGAAATGCTGCTAAATAAGCTATGGTTTGGGATTTTTAGTAGTTCTGTGATTAGTTTTAGGTAATGAGCCTGCATGAATAATGATTTTGGGCACAGAAGTAATGTAAAGAATAAGCTGGTTTTCTGGGTTTTTGTGTGACTTCTATGTGCCCTGAAACAATTCTGTAGTTACTAGGCTTTTGGTAGAGATGTATTTAATAAGAGTAGAATCTGGCTCTTTCTGAGTGATGGTTCACTGGTAGCTACTGTGTCTACTGTGTTTATTCCAAATCCGAGATACCATTTTAAGGATCAAATCGACAGATGCAGTGTTCATGCATTTTGTAAACAATTCAGTGAGGACCAAAAGGCCTTGAGAATAAAGCTAAATCATGAGCAATATGACCCATAAATGTGACCAGGATATGTGGGACGTAGAACAAAGAGAAGATTGTTGCCTCTCTTTCTCTTGGCTTTGGTAGGCTAAAACCAGTGTAAGGATGCAGATGACTTACTGTCAGCTGATGGGTTTTAAAGACTGGTTGATGTAGTTGTTCTTGGTGGTGAGAAACTATTTGAAATAAGGTAATCTATCTTGTGATGCAACTTTGTTTTCAGTTGTGGAAACCACTTTAGACCAATCCAGTGTAACAGTGGAACTCAAGAGTGGGCTCTGTACAGTAGCATATGTAGGGAAAAAATGGTACTGAGGCTTGTAAATGTTGTCAGAGAGCCTGAATTTATAGGGACACAAGTAGGACTTGGTTTGGTGTGCCATTGCGTGAAGGTCTCTGAGGAGTAAAAGGTGGTTGAGACTTTTGTCACAGGCTGAATGTGGGGAAGAAAGTTGGTTGTTGGGTCCATCCTTTGTGGACACACCCCTCCTCCTTCCAATCTTTTGTATTTTAGCTGGAGGTCATTTCTCTTAACTTGTTAGTTTTTCTTGAATAAAAAGAAAATGTATCTGTTACTCCTTAAGTAATGAATTGTCCCTTTTGTCTCCTCCTTATGGGTCCATGCAGTTAGTGTCAGAGGATTCCAGCTAAAATTGCTAGAAGCGAAAGACAGACTAATACTGCATTGGAAACTTTTATAAATAAATATATTGATTTAATAAACTGCAGGAAGTTTATGCTCTCCAACACCATTAATGCAGGTTGTGTTCACAGGTGATGCTGGATTTAGGTATTGGGTCTGTATTCATAAATGTTTGCTATTTTGAGCAAGTATTTCGGCTATGAAGTAATATGTGTTTCTTGCAACAATTTTGAAGTTGGATCAAGTGCCCTTGCATATTTCTCCTGCTATACAAATAATTTTTCTTGGATTGCATGTTGTGGTTCAAGCCCTTGTGCTGTTATTTTAGGTCACTGAAACAGTTTCACTTGTATCAACAGGTTGTCTAGTAAGTTAACTTGCAGAAATTCTGTATTCTGGTTTTGGACCAAATACTTTATTCTAGTTGCTTAGGGGAACTGAGCTTTTTGTTCTGTTAATCAAGGTTTTTATTTTGGGGGGAGTGTTCTTGTTTATTTGTTGGGGGTTGCTTTTTCATTTTTTTCCCTTTTAACTTTTGTGGTAACCTAGGACCCTCTTCAGTTCCACCATGAAAACACGATTTTTAAACTGGAACTTGCAGAAATTAATTTTTGGAATGGTTATAGGTAGGGAACAACCTGTAATCTCTTCTCATTGAATCAGTGCCATGCGTTCAGTCCATATGCGGTTATTTCTTTTTGTAGAGGAAAGGTGTTTGGCGGTTGATTTTTTTTTTTTCTTTTAAAATTGTGTTAATTAAATAATTATTATGATTTCTGAATATTGTGAGTAGATTTCTTTAATTGTGGTTTTTTTTTGAGGTTGATGCCTAAATTCACATGCAGTAATTAGAGTTTGTTTTCTCAGTTCCAGATTTTTCCAGGGTTGTTTCAGGTTATGGTTTCATAGCACTTTTCCATTCCAGAACAACTTGGGGAGCAGTTTGTTCTGGAGAGAGACAGAGAGAGGGGGTGTGTGTGTGTGTACATAAGCATAATTTACAAGAAAATAAAGATTTTTTTTTTTTTGGGCTTGGCATAAAAAAAGAAAACAATGCAGCCTGGCACTGATGCTTATGTAACATTGTGGGAAAAATTTCTTCATAGTTCAGTTGGTTTTATGTTTTTCTGCTACCTTTTCCCCTCGTGTAATTAAGATGAAGCTGCATACTTCACTTGAGCTGGTTTTTCAGCGAGCAGCTGTGTTACTGGTGATCCAAGTGCTCCGCCTGCCTTTCGGTTTGTTTACCAGGAAATCAAGATGTGTAAACTGCAGGAAGCACTGTTTGACCCTCTCCGACAGTATCTCATTACAATAATTGCTAACCTCTGAATAAGACAGCCATGTTTTATGTGTAACACAGAGGGAGCTTGTGGTAGATTTTAGATGCTTCCTTAAGTACAGCTTTGTCAGCGCTTGCTTGGATTTCATTTTCAGGATAGCTTTTGACAATAAGCATCTAGCGACCTTTGGGCTCAGCAAACTCGGACATGATAGCATGTGTGCTTTCTTCCTACTTGACTGAAAAAGAAAGCAAACAACAAAAACCTCCAAGACCAAACCCTCGGCTTGTTTTGGAGTGCTGTCACTGCTCTGTAGCGACAGGATAATGGCTACTTCCTGATTAAACCCCTCTCCACAGTAAGCTGTTCATGTTCTCTATCTATTCTCCTGTGATGCCAAGTGTTCAGTGCTTTTCTTCTGTGCCTCCTTCCCCCTCCTTTTCCCCCTGCCTGCCCACCCTCCCCCCAGCCTTCCCTGGGTTAATAGTTTGAAATGTTTATAGATTAAAGAAGAATACAAAAAGAGTATGTAGAGTAGCTTTTTTTTTTTTTTTTTAATTCTAGGACAACTACGGCTTCTTGTAATGTTTATCTGACAGTAGTGATGAGCAAAAAATCTGATTTTCATGAGATTGAAAAACCCCAAACTATTGAAGTCTATTTAGGTTTTAGACAACTGGTACTAACTTTATGAAAAATTCTGATGCATATTCACTGGACAAATACAGTGACATAGAATGTGAATTTGTGTCATGCAAATTCTGAAGTATTGGTATTTTCATAATATTTTTATCACTTCCAGAACTGTTTCCTGTCTAACAAACATAGTCTTCAAATAAAACAAAACAGCGTTTTGGTCACCTTTTTTTATATGACCGTGTAAGTGCTGTTTCTGTCTTTATTTCAGTTGATGTGTTATTTTTCCTTCAAGTAATTTCTTGGCTCTTTGTGGTGAGGACCAGGTGAGTGTGAGCTATCACTCAGTGCACAGGTGTGGTTTTATTTTTCTCAAGAGTATCATTCTAACAGATTTCATATTGTAAAACAATGGTTACAGTGTGTTTTTGGTCTTACACGGCTTGTTAAATGGGTCTACAATGATTTTATTTTTCTTAAGGTTGGTCTTCTGTTGTGCTGGTAAAAATAGCATAGCATTTGGAGTAGTGCTGTACCTATCACGATAAGTGTTACTGAAGTTCTATAGTATATAATACCAGTGCGTGTTCATGGTTATTTTGTGGAAGTTTAGAAAAGTGCTGAATTAAATTTTGCAGTTCTAATATAAATTAATAATAAAATAATATAGTGTTCTTGGTACCAAAGACTTTATTTTTTCCCTTTGTAAACTAGAGCATAAAAAACCTTGTAGTGAATTCCTAGCCAAAATCATTGTTGCTTTTCAAAGGCGCGCTTTTTCTATTATCGTATCTTACGTGGAAATAAAATGATGTACAATTTCATTTAGCAACAGGACATATCCACTATGTTAACAGAAACTGGAACCAAAAGTGAAACATGGAGAAAAAGTATGATTCAGTTAAAAGAAAGAGATGTTTTTATAATAGATGGTTAAAAAATAGGTATTGAATTAAATAGCTGTTACTAAAAAACTTGCGAAGTAGACAGCATATATGAGAAATCTGTTTTGTTTGCACTGTGAGAAAAATAAGTAGGTGAGGAACAGTGTTCCTCCAGCTTGGGGTATAAAAATGTTTTTGGACATGTTTGATCTATTAGTTCACACGAGTTGTTAGCTATGGAGAAAAGGGTGTGGACAATGGAGTGGCTAGAGCATGTAGATACAGGCCTATTTTAAGGAGAACAAGGCAGGGAAAATGCCATGGGGAAGAAAGGAAGAGGGAGTCAAGGTATATTACTTTTTTAAAGGGTTTTCTTTTTACGAATTGGCAAAGACCTGTTATTTGGAAGCTATTGATTTGAATTCTTCTTTCCCCAAAATACTTATGCTGTATTCTGAGGATTACTGAGGAATGAGTGCCATTCTCTATGAAACTCTGACTTTTTCATCTTGGGAACATTGACTGAAAGATAAAGGTTTCACATGATAGCTGCAGGTTTTATACACATGCTGCCTCCCTTACAAGCCCTTTAATGTTGGTATTTAATTTGGAAGCCCAGTGACCTGGAGCACTATTCTATACTGATGTCTCTTACAAAACAAGAGCACGTTGATTTTTTTTTTAACAAAATACTGAATTGCTGCTGTTAACAGATAAACTGATAAGCTTCATATAGTCTGATATTCCAGATAAGTTACAGTAGTGTTTAATACTGACTCTGTCTATGAAATGTCCTCGTTTGGGTACCAGCAAAATGTGTGTGTTGTCTTCCAGCAGACTTCCTTGCTGTCCAGCCATCTTCTTGTACCCCTGCTCCGTTCTTTCTGATGTCCTTCGAGCCCTTGCTATTTGTAATCTTTTTTCATATTCTGCCTCTATAGGGACTCTTAAAGCTGGGTGCCTCACAGCTGACCTTGTTGGCTCAAGCTTCAGCCTAATTTACAGAACCTGGTTCCTGCAGAACAGGCAGAACAGCCCTGATGGGAGCTGTAGGAGCTGCATTACCTGGGCTGCCTGGGGGAAGTGTGTGAGGCAGCAGTGGCCGAGGGATACAGCTGTTTTTGCTGTGCAGGGAAGGGCAGATCCTAACCCTGGGCCCAGCCATAGGCCCTCATGGACCTCTTGAATTGAATGCTGGGTGGCTGGAGTTGGGACTGCTTAGGCTTCCTGCTTCAACACCCCACAAGAGAGCCCCAGTTTTATCTGTGAGATACGACCATCATTGACTGCTTGGCTTTGCAGAGTGCCTTTAAATTTTGAAAGAATGGTTTATTGCAATGTGTATCACTGTTAATCTTTAAAAAGTTTTCAAGCTTTGCAAGCAAACAACATCTGGTACAGTAAAAAATGGCCTCCTGTGTTTTAACCAATGTTCTTTAATCATGTAGGAAGATGTAATGTTTAGCATGTGGCTTTGTTAGAGCCTGAAATCTAGATACAGTACTTTTGTTTTGAAGATGGAAGTATGGATGGTTTATTATCTTCTTTCTTTCCGGTTTGTGGAAATAAAAGTGCAATGTTGGCAGGGGTTTTTTGTGTCTAACCACTTCTTTAGTTTGTAAATAATATCAAGATGTCAGATTTGCATCTGCTTGTTTTGTAAAAATAAAGTTGTGAATGGAGTCAGCCAGAATAGTCTTCTGACATGGTAATACCTGCTGCGGCTTCTGTTGAGGCTTAATTTTATTTCTTTGTATCTTAAGACCCCCATTATTTTTCCTTCTAGTTTGTTTTGTGGGGGTTTTGTTTTGCTTAAATGTCTCAGTTTTTAAAAAGATCATGATACCTTTAAAATTGGAAGGAACAGTGAACAAATAAGCTAAGAAAGATGTTTTGCAAAAGGGGGTGGATGCCAGTGATGAAGCTGACTCAAAACAATGGCTGTTATGGCACGTAACACTTCCTTCAAGAACTGGTTCTGGGTTTCCAAAGAACCGTGAGAGTGCAACTGCGTGAAAATGTGGAAACCATTTATCTGTGTCTCAGCCTGTTAGTGGGAACTACTACATTCCTGCTAGATGACACTGCAAGGTGCTTTTAAGAGTTCAAACCTGAGGAATTAGCATTCCTCAATGATAAGTTTTTTAGTCAAGGTGCCAAAACTCAGTCAGTGACATGAGAGGCTGATAGGCTTCTTTGCTCTCCTGTGGGCTAAAACTAGTTTTCGCTAGCTTTGGAGAACCTAATGTACAACTTAGATGTTTGACTTTTTCTCTTTTTGTTTTAACATAAAATGATATTAATGTTAGAATAATGAGACTGAAGTTTGGTGCTATTCTGAATCAAACTCAACACCCTTTGCAAAGCCTGAGGCTGGTACAGGAGCACATTGAAAAGATTTGTTTCTCCTGAATGCTTTTCTGGAACTGTTGGTATCTATAATTCATTTCTCATCAGAATATGCTGGTGGTTATAGTTTTTAGCAATATTTGAAGGACTAGAATAGAACTTAAATTGTTAGGATGAAAAACTCAAAAAACTCCCAACAAACAAAAACCCCCCAAAAAATCTTTAGGTCATTGTTAAGGAGGACTTTGACTACCATCCTTCCCCCTTGTTACTTGTTAGATATAGGTGGTCTGTAAGTTAAGGACTCCAGGGTAAAAGAACCCTTTTCTCAGTGTCTTTTCTTCTTGCAGGGCAGTGCCCATGGACTAGTTCTGAGCTTGTTATTTTGACGCATGTGGAGTTCATACACCCAAAAAGATATTTGGTTTGTAGTTATTTCTTCCCCAAATTACTTTAGCTTATGCTTTTAAAGATTTATCTGAAGTTTTCTCTATGCAGTCATTTCTTTGTGTCTTTTTTTCCAGCATGAAGCAAAATAATACCAAGTGGGCAAACCACATTGTTTGTACTGAGTCCTTTTGAGAGTTTTTGTATATATATTTTTTAAATCAGATACTTTAGGCTTCACAAAGTTAGCTGTTGGTTTAATGCCTTCTATTATTATTTGGCAAAATTAGGCAAGACTCAGTTACGGAAATACTAAAAAGCATGTTTGGCGCAAGCGCTGTTGAATTTTAACAATTCCTAGACAAGCCTGTGGCAGCTTTTGCCATCAGAGGTTCAGCAGGGCACTTCCTCTGTAGGTGTTTTCTCCAGCTCTGTAATTGGAGCTAAGCCTCAATTTTGAGCTTGAGATCAAATCTGGCTTTTGAACCATGGGAAGAGGTGTACGATAGGATGGCTAAACGAGGAGCTAAGTTTCTGAGTGGTGGAATACCAGCAGAGAAGCAGAAAATTTGCCTCTGACAGATTGAAATTCAGGTTTTTGAACAGTACAGGAAAAAGAAAAAAAAGAAAAAAAAAGGCATTGACTTCAGCTGTCCCAGTGTTTTTTACTGATTTTTGAACTACTGTTGCATAGGATTTCTAGCGGTTTTAGGGTGGTTCAGAGCCATCCTAAACAAGAATTTTTGCTGTATATTTAAAAAATGTTGTATTGATTATCAATATGCAAAGATTTAATAATACTTCATAATTTTAAAATTATAGAGGTAGTTGTAGAAAGTTTGCTCAGTGCCCTCACAAACTGAAGTAATAGTATAAAATGCTAAGTCCTGCTTCTGTAGAACAAAATGTAGCAGTACTAGAATCTAGTGCAAATGAACCCAAAGTTACTGAAGTTTCATAAGCAGAATGTTAAAAAAACCCCAAAAGGTATGTCGGGAATGAAAGATTGGGCTTTTACATAGAAATTGGAAACATGTCTTTAAGCTGAACTGTTAGGCATGAAGTTAAAAACTGGTATTCATCCCAAGATAGTATAAAATATTGCAGTGATCCGTTTATTTGTTGGTTTGGGGTTTTTTTAGGAACAGAAAGCTCTGTAAAACCTCAGTTCTGAAATGATAAATCCTTTGTTTTGGTTTGATGACAAAATCTGGTGAACGTGCCTCTTTAGGGCATTTACCAAACTGATGGCAGAGAATTTTTGCATTTGAATGTTCTTCAGATGCTATTATTTCAGCCTCTGCAGTTATGACAAGAGTTCAGGGTTTGCATCAATTTTATGTGGTACCACTATTTATTTGCTGTTTAGAATCTGCTTAGAAGCATTGGAATACAGGCATGTCATGCTGTCATCTCCACTGCATGAGCGAAGTCTCCATAAAGCCTTAATGTCTGCGCAGAGTTGCACTGTACCATTGCCACCCTGGTATCTAAATCATGACTGCTCCTCTTCTTGAGCTGGATGAATTGCATAGCTTTTCCATTGGTAAAAGCAGCTTACAGGAAATTGTCACGTGGAATTCGCTGTGCTGCAAGAAGTGGATTGGGCAGCTGCTTCTGTAGGGTGAGCATTCCTGACTGAAAGTGTGTACATCCGTGTAAGAAGCTATCCCCACCCATCTGCTTCTGTGTTTTGAGGGTAGTTGTGTCAACTTTTCCTAACCTATCATAGAAGTGAAAATAAGGTGAAGGGATGTGTGTTCTTAATAAAAGTAGTAACTGCTAAACATAGACGTATAAAGTTGATAACCTCATACAGAATAACAGATAATGCAGATAGATTTGATTTTAGGAGGGTAGGTTTAGATTAGATGTTAGGAAGAAATTAAGAGTGGTAAGACACTGGCACAGGTTGGCCAGAGAGATTGTGGACTCCCCATCCCTGGCACTGTTCAAGGCCGGGTTGGATGGGTCTGTGGGCAGCCTCATCCAGTGAAAGGTGTCCCTGCCCATGGTGGGGTGTGTGTGTAATGAAATGAGCTTTCAAGGTCCCTTCCAGCCCAAACCATTCTATGATTCTGTTTATATATTTGTTTAAACCAGACTCTTAGTGTTGTTATTCTGGGTTTGAAACATTTGAGTAGACTTGGGTCACTTCAACATTAAGTGCCTCTCTGCAGTGCTGTGTTGCCTCTTAGTGTGGCCGTGCACTTTTTGTGGTACAAATTGGATAGATTAGATTTCGTGCCCAGCATTATGGAGCTTTCAGAGATGTATTCTGAGTTTTGTCCAGAAGCGAGGCTTATGGAGGCTTGTAGTTTAGCCTGACCTGCGTGCCCCTCCTCCCTCCATGGCATGTAACGTAAGTGAATTATAATGTCCTCTGTCATTTGTAAGTATTCTTTCTTTACCATAATCATGAAGATCATGAAATGTGTGAATGCAGAAATATTCAAAGTGATGCTTATTTCTAATGGAAAGCAACACAGTTACTTGTAAAATAGGAGCAAATAAGTTTTTGAGTTGCAACTTATTTTGTATATTGCATATTCAATGATGAGTTTATCCTGTTGGATAGAGTCAAAATAGATGCATTGTTTAAAATGTCATTTTATCCTAAGTCTATTTAAAATGGCCACTACGTATTACTAAACAGTAGAATGGCAACTGATTCCTCTCTCTGTTTCTGTTTTTGGCAGCCCAGTTATGACTCAGTTATACCGAATTTAAGAGTTAGATCTGCTTTGAAGTGGCTTTTAGTAAGTCACCATATGTGGGTAAAGACTGTTAAAACAAATATTTATGGAATTGTGATATATTTGTGATTTTATGAATGTTTTCACTGCTGTGGATTCTGATGCCGTAAACAGTGAGTTGTTGTGTCACTAATTGAATGTGGCCTGATATGAGTCAGGGGAAGGCTATAAAGCCCATTTAGAATGTCATGCAGGAACATACAGTCTGCCTCACACAGTACAACTGGCAGTAACGTACTATGCGTACTGGTGCACTGAAGTGTCTTTGTATGATATCTTTGAAACACAAGCCAGTCTTGCTGTTGACTCACAAAAAGAGGTTTTATTGTGGTGGTTGATTTAGTAAAAGTTTTGTTGTGATGACTTTTTTTCCTAGAGAGCTTTACATAAAGTACTTAGAATAAATTATCGGAAGTGCCATAATTACAGTGACATTCTGCAAAATTCGCAATATTTAGCAGCTAACTTGGCTTTCATGATTTGTACAGTATTTCAGACAAGTAAAGTGGATCTCATTAATTATATGGGCACTTGTATGTGAGTTTAAAAATCTCAGTGTGTAAAACATCACAGCAGTAGTAAACCGTGTGTTGGAAGGCCTGTGACCAGACCTTGTTTCCAGAGCAGGGAGCATCACTGGGAGCCTCTGGTGTCCATAGTTTGTCTATAGGGAACTGCACCCATTCCTGTGGGTACCTCACTTCCTTCTCACCTGAGGTTTGGTCAGTGTGCTTGCTTGTTTTGTGGGTTTTTTTGTCACACCACTGGTTTTAAATCCACTCCTCCCTCCCTGGTTCTGTGGCCTCTGCGGAAGGTGTAGAACCCACAGGTACAGCTTGGCCTGCTGAGTCACCTCTGGGCTAGCACCCATGCTCTGCATTTACTTCTGAGCATGACCTCTTTGGAGAACGCATTTTGTATTTGTGATGTGCTGGACTGTGTGTTCTGAGAGACTCTGATGTACTTCTCTTCATCAGCTGCAAGATTTCTGGCATCAGAGCACTCATTGACACAAGAACCAGTGGCAGACTGACAATATTATGATATGATACAATGAAATATTGCTGAAAGGCAAGAGCACAATATTATGGGACTCTAGTTCTATAGTTTGCGGTCATAAAGTTGTTACAAATTTCACTTGGCCATTGAAAAAGACTGAAGCATATTTTGACCCAACTTCTTTTTCGCTGTGTTAGAGGTAATACCTGAAATAATGAAGCAGCACATGGGAGTGTAGAAGTTAAACTGGAATTTTAAGATGAGTTTGTCTAGTGTTTAGATGACTTCAAAACATACTTAATTGTATTCACACATCCTAGCTAACACTGATAGGATACTGTATCCATGACACTATCCTGTGAAGGGAATTACTCATTTGTACCTGTTTAAGAAAGGGGTTTTTCTTCTGCATTAGGGTACATTTCAGTGAAGATTTTGAGCATAGAATAGGTAGGTGATTGACTGTAAAGAAATTTTAACTTGATATATTTGAAAATGATTTGATTGCTGTTTCCTTTAGCAAACCTTTATCTTTTTTTAGTGTTTCTATTTTTATTAAACATTAGCAATTTTTTTCCCCAAAAAGACAACAATTTCTTGCGTAAAGCCTCACATACTTCCCTTCTTTGTTCCTTTTTACTGACAGCTTACTTTCTGTTTTCACTGAGTTCAGTTGCATTAAGGATTATTATTCACCATGGGAAATTCTTGGAAAATAGCTGGAGTTCTGGGCAAACCATTGAGAGGAACTACATAAATCACTACACCTGGAAAATTTTAAAAATCAAGTTTTTTTCCTAGTTTTACTTACTGATTTTTCTGTTTTACAAATTTGAGAGATTAAAAAATAGTCATGAAAGTTTATAAGTATTGACGGACAAAATAACTCCAATGGAACAAATATCTCACTTATACTTGAGGTTAAAAAGAATATGGATCTGTAACTGGTACGGACTTTTTTAGTCACAGAACACATTAGATATACAGTGTAATTATTGCTGATCCTGTCTAATGACTGTTTTGGGGATTATCTCTTTTGGAGTTAGCCATCTGTTGTGGTTAGAGTAATTAACTAAATATAATTAAGGGTTGACTTAGTTTGAAATCAAAACTATGTATGTCTCTAGGAAAAGAATATAATTTCTTACATTCAGAATAATTCGGAAATACCAATATTCCAGTTCTCTATTAAAGACATTAAACAAGCAGCTAAATTAAAGGCTGAAAAAGCACCCTCTCAAAAACACTTCCCAGACCCCTGGAAACTGAAATAAAAGGAGCAGGGTGGGGGTGGGAAAGAGAGGGGAACCTTAAAAGGGCAGCTTATTACTGTTCTCCCAGTTCTTATTTGATCAAACAGATGGCTTATGTTGGTTAAAAGCTTGCAAGTGTAGCTAAATTTACTTTTCTGTTTTAAAAATGTATTGATTTGCTAAGGATATATTCTTATTTATGATTCAAACATGGATTGCTTGTAGGTGGTTCTTAACTATGCTTATTTATAAAATACATTAGATGCTCACATCTGAGGAACTCTGGGCCTGTCAATCTGACTTTGATGCCAAGGTAGGTCATAGAGCAGATCGTCTTGAGTGCGGTCACACGGCACATACAGGACAGCCAGGGGATGGGGCATAGCCAGAATGGGTTTAGGAAGAGCAGGTCCTGCTTGAGCAACCTGATCTCCTGCTATGGCAAGGTGAACCCACTCAGCAGATGAGGGGAAGGCTGTGGATGTGTCTGCCTGGAGTCCAGCAGAGCCTTTGATACTGTCTCCCACACCATTCTCCCGGAGCAAGAGGCAGCCCATGGCTTGGACAGGTGCACTCTTTGCTGGGTTCAGAACTGGCTGCGTGGCCAGGCCCAGAGGGTGTGGTGGTGAATGGAATTCCTTCCAGCTAGGGTTGGCCACCAGTGGTGTCCCCAGGGCTCAGTATTGGGGCCAGTCCTGTTCAATATCTTTATCAGTGATTGGGATGAGGGGATTGAGTGCACCCTCAGTAAATTTGTGGATGACACCAAGTTGGGCGGGATTGTTGATCTGCTTGCGGGTAGGAAGGTTAGGAAGGCTGTGCAGGGGGATCTGGACAGGCTGGATTGATGGGCCAAGGACAAGTAAATGAGGTTCAGTAATGGGAAGTGCTGGGTCCTGCATTTGGATGACAACAACTCCCTGCAGTGCTCCAGGCTGGGGACAGAGTGGCTGGTAAGATGGAAAAGGCCATGGGGGTGCTGGTGAAAGTGGCTGTACGTGAGCCTGGGTGTGCCCAGGTGGGCAAGAGGGCCAAGGGCACCTGGCTTGTATCAGCCCTAGTGTGGCAGCAGGACCAGGGCAATGACATGTAGCTGGCACTGCTGAGGCAACTGGGGTGCTGTGCCCAGTTCTGGGTCCATCAGGAAGAGGAGGACGGACACTGAGGGGCTGGAGCAAGTCCAGAGACTGGAACAGAGCTGGAGAAGGGGCTGGAGCAGCAGGAGCAGCTGAGGGAGGGCTCAGCCTGGAGAAAAGAAGGTTCCTGAGGACCTTCTCCCTGTTTCCTACTCCCTGATGGGAGGGGAGGGAGTCAGGCTCTGCTCCCAGGGAACAGGGACAGGACAAGAGGGAATGGCCTCAAGCTGTGCCAGGGGGAGGGTCAGGTTGGACATCAGAGGAATTTCTTCATGGAAAGGGTGGTCAGGCGTTGGCAGGGGCTGCCAGGGGAGGTGGTGGAGTCCCCATCCCTGGAGGTGTTCCAGGAACGACTGGACATGGCACTCAGTGCTCTGGGCTCGATGACAAGGTGGGGATCGGGCACAGGTTGGACTTGATGATTTTGAAGGTCTTTTCCACATATGTAGGTTGGATTTCATGATTCTGTGGTAAAGACTTATTTTAGTGTTTTGTTATTACACACACAGCTTCTTTTTATTACAGTTTCTTTTTCTTTAGAAATTTGAGAGTTTTTGTGAGGGAACATAAAATATGAAATTTTAATCCTGAGTTTCGAATGGAGTGTGTTAAAGTTTAGAAGTACCTTTTCTTTTACAAGGAAATACTGTAATAATACCATTTTGATTTGTTTCTGACTTCCCTTATGCTCTCTGTAAATATAGTGACTTCGCTGTAGCCATAATGAAAACAATGAATGCCAAAATACAACAAATTTTTATTTGTACAAGGAATACTTGTTGGCCTCAAGTAAGTTCAGTCATTCATAGTGACTAAAAAAGTACTTCATTGTAATAATTTGTGTCTATCGATGTCTGTATACTAAAGATAGTAAATCTTTTTACTGTGTGTTTGTGAATGCTGTGGACTTAAGCCTGTAGATGCAAACTAAAACCATAATCTCTTATGAATGGGATTTTTATTAATTATTATCCTTCAGAGTAGTTGTAAAATATAGTGGACATATATATGTAATAAACACTGTATACAGTATTCTCCACTGATTAGCACATTAGATTGATTATAGTCACAGATTGCTAAAAATGAATGAGGTATTCTTTAACTGTGGATGGAAAATGTTTAGCTGGAGTATGTATTCAAGAGTCCTGAACGAAAAAATTAAAATGTTGAGTAATATTTTTCCTTCATAAATTTTCTGAAGGAAGTAGCTTTGTTATTTCTACTATTGTTCTGAAGGAAAAGGTCATACCCCCTATATTCAGTATAGTAGTAGATACTTTTTTTATTGCCGTATCAGTGTAAGTAGCTGATTTTTCTGTGGTTTTTTCTGTATTTGTATTTGTATTTTTTTGTATTTGCTGTAGGTTTTTAAATTTCATTTTTACTGGCTGAGGCAAACCAAGGATCTACTTTCTGGAGAAGCAGATAACAGGTTTTATGCTGTTTTTCCAAGTGTGCATTTGGGAAGTAACTGTTTAATACAACTTTGGATCAGAAGTGCTGTTTAACATACCAGTTTTCTAAATTGTCTAAAATAGCATTTGGAAAAGTGGGTCTTTCTTGTGTACTTGGCATTCTGCTTTACAAGTACTGGGAGTGAGATTTTATAACAGTGGTTTGATTTAGGTTCAGTACTTATCCCCCTCAGATTTCAGGAGTAAATCTGAGAAAGCGTGTTGCCTCTGTCCATGAGAGAGACTTCACAACAGGAATGGGTTTCTTAGAAGTTTCCCTGTTAGGAGTTCAATGTGCTTAGTCTCATGGTATTTTTAATAGTATAGGGACTTTGAAATTTTCCTCACCTTACCTATACTGTGATCCTGACTCACTATCAACTGCTGCTCTGGCAGATTGAGTCAGACAATCTGTTGATGCTGCTTACCACTCTGCAAAGACATCGTCTTGGCTGCATTTCTGAAGTATTTGAGAAACTACTTCACAGAAACACAGAATATGCTGAGTTGGAAGGGACCCACAAAGATCACTGAGTCTAACTCAGTGATCAGACCATCCCCAAGAGCCACACCGTGTGCCTGAGAGTATTGTCCAAACTTCTTCTAGTGTTTTTAATAATATTACTGTCTGTTTTCCTTAAAATACATATGCTTGTTCAGTGAAGTAAGACTGGTGAGTTTTGATTTAGATCATTCATGGCACATATAAAAATGTCTTATTTTGTATGAAAAGCTCTCCCGGAAATAACACCGACAACAACAAAAAGCCCCTAGCAACTTAACAAGAGTTCTTGTATTTATACTATCTCACCATAATTGCTGGGTCTTTCCTTAAATTAAGAGTCTAGATACGGATGTTTTGGCATGCACCACAGGTTCTTTAAAGTTGTCTGTCAGGGAGCAACAAAGAGCAGGGTTGCTCTGCAAGGAGGGATAAGCTGGTAGTTGAGGGTTATGCAGGCAGGGCTTTTCCCAACTCCGGCACAGTCCCGTGCAGTCTGAACAGTGCTGGTCACAGCGTTAGACAAAATAGTGGAATCTGTCAGGCCCAGCGTCCATCTGGTTGTCTGATCAGAAGTAGCAGAAGATGGGAGCTGATGCCATCCTAGAGGGAAGCTAGAACATGGAATGTAGCCAAGAGGCAGGGGCACAGGCGGGCTGCAAGAACAATGGGCTGGTTCTGGCAAGGGCTGAAGGCTCCAGCCTGAGCTGAAATGGAGCTCCTGACCACAGGGTGTGGTAGAGGTGTTCAAGTTGAAATGTAGTGAACTCTGAACAGCAGTACCATATTCCCATAGTGCTGCAGCTCTGCTGAGTTCTCTGATGAATGGGTGCTGTTAATGGGATGTACCTCACATGTGAAGGTCTCATAGGAACCTCTTGAGAATTTAGGGCAGATCCTGAGACACAGTCAGCACAGACAGTCCCGTAGTCCCTTGCAATTTCCTTTGCTGCCATAGAAGACAGACATTTATTTTCTCTCTTCCAGATATGGAGTCTGGAGAGCGGTTAACGTCATCATCAGTCTCTTCTACTGCAGCTGCTTCCACTCCAGCATCTTCGACACCGTCGGTAGCTTCAGAAGTATCGAAAGGTGGCCTTTCCACTGGAGCTGCAACGCTGAGCTCCACAATCAACACATGTGGTAAAAATGACTCAATTCTATATAGCAATGTAATTTTAGTGTTTGTCAGCACTTGTAATTACTACTACAAGTCAAATGTAATAAGGTTGCATAGATACATCCGGGAAAAATATTTGAGGGTTTTTGTATTTGCCAAGTGACATTCATTTGCTGTGAATACATTTTACATAGTACTTACTTGTTGAAGGAATGAAATTAATTAAGAATTGCCTGTTTAAAATGTGGGAAAAAAAATTCAGTTTGCAAGGCTGCCTTGAAAGCGAGGATCAAATAAAGGGTTCATCTAGCAAACTCTGTGCCACTTTCAGATTAAGTTGTAATAATCAGCGTCTTGAACGTACATCATGTTCTCAGCATTTAAGCCCAGCCCATACTGTAGTTTTACATTTGGAGAAATATTTTTTTCCAATAGAGCTTGAAACTGAAAAGATGAATTTCACAACGTCACAGTCTTGGATAATCTTGACTAGAGTGAAATACTTTACCTTGAATCAGAAACATAAATGGAAGATTTCTCCATGCAAGAATCTAATTTTTGTGAATGAAACTCCTATTTCAGCTGAATGGTGCATATGGCATCCACAGAACAAGAAATGGTAAACTCTTCCCTGCTATTTCTCACTTAACTTTAGGAAAACAGATCTTTTTTTGGAGAACATTGTTTCTGTTAGCCTGTAAATAGGAAGTTTTTTTATCTTAAATCCATGGTAATCCCCTGTTTTCGGAACAAACTCTGTTCTTGCAGCAGAGTGAGCAAAAGTATATTCTCCAAACTTAAAAACTTTACAGCCCTGATAATACATAATGAGTAGATTCCAAGTCTGTGACTTCGTCCTGCATTTGTTTGTTTGCAGCTGCCACAAGAAGCTGAAACGAGAATGTCTGCAGACCTAGAGTTATGTCTCTATTTATTTTAATTTCTCTAAAATCAGCCAGAAAATTCTAAACTAAAACTCTTCTGGAGTAAATAACAAAGCATTTCATTTTTCAGTACCCCACTAAAAATCTCCAAAAGAATTTTTTGTCTATGTTCATTAGTCCATGCCACTTGAAATGGTTTTCAGTGGTGGTTCCCAGAATGTAGTAGGAATTAATTTCTGTATGGCTATTAACTTGAGGATTTCTGTGACCCATTTACCTCTCCTTGCTGCTTTTGCTGTGTACATATTACATCATGTAATTCTGTGTCTCCTGTTAACTGTAACTCCTGTTAAATGTTCTGTGCATTTATAGGCTATATATTTGGTCTACCAAAATACAGTAAGACTGAAGTAGATGAATAATATAATAAAGATATTAAACTGTCAATTTTGTTCTTCATTAGAAAACACAGGTAGTTCTTTACTAAAGGCCTTTTAAAAATTCTATTCTCATCTTTTATTTAAAAAAAAAGTTTCATTTCTGTCTGATAGCTAATAGTTAAAAAGACTGAGAGTAATTACCAGTATTCATGTTTTTTGATGGTCAGATCATTTGCCTGGTTGCATCTGATGTTAAGGAACGTACATATTTTTTCAAGGACACTTTGTCTTCCCAAAACCAAGCTGAAGTGTAGTTTACTATCACTACTGTCCCATCAGTTTTATTTATGAGTATGTCTGTTTCTCTGCTGATGACAGTGCACTGTGGTTACTGCTGTATCCACTCTGAAAAGGTGTACACTGTCCTAGAGAAATTCCACGGAAGTGTTTATGCTGTTAGCCAGCTGAAGACTCTTCTCCTTTGAATGACCTCTGGCGTGTCCTGAATTTACAAGATACTCTGTAGCCAAGATAGACTAGTATACTAGCCAGTTCTGAACTGAGATGTTCTTCACTCCTGCGATATTTAAAAAAACCCAACAATGTCTGTCAAGCAGATAATTGAATTATCTTCAAATTTAAAAATGCATTTTCCTAGTATCTAATAAAATAATTTTTGAAGAATGAGCAATTATTCTTACTAAGAGAAGGTAATGCATCTTAATGCATGCCTGAGATTAGAGAGAGTCCTTTTTATTCCAATTAATCTCTTCATTTTCTTTGCAGCAATCAATAGTCTATTAAATAGTCTCCACAATAAACTTGATTGCGTACTCTGTCAGGTGCCCACACCCACAATACATAGCAAGTTAGGACTGGGAATCTTTATGCTTTGCCAGGAAGATTAAACTACAAGTAAATTATTTTGGCATATTCCCAGGTCAAAATGACAAAGCCCCTGTATGAAACCATTATGGAATATATCACATACTGTTAGTTTAATTGGTTAATATGGCAGTAGTTCCTGAATAATTAAAGCATTCTAATCAAGTAAACAGGTATTTTATTTGCTTTCTTCTTATTCACCCATTGCTGAAAATAAGAAGCTGCATTGGAAAAGTCACTTGCCTCTGGAAAGAGGTTTACATTGACCCTCATGAGAATGTTAGCAACTTACATGAATATAAATCCATAGCTTTTTCTCTAAATAAAACCATAATTCAGTGTTTTGTCTTTACGGAGGGCAATAATATTAGTGTGTGAAACCATTTTAAGCTGAACAACAGAGTTGTGTTGTTTTGATGTTATCAGATCTGGAAAGTTCTTTATTTTTAATTTTCAAAAAAAAGAAAGTTCATTAACTTTTTATTAAATAACAAAACACAACAAACAAAACCCTACAAATTTTTTTTTTCTCAAACCAGAAGCTGTTTTTGTCAAAACAAAAATCTTTTAGTCTTTTTGGAGCTCCCTATTTCTCCTTAAACGAGATCCAGAACAATTTTGAAATTGTGTACGTAAATGCACAAAGTGACAGGATTTTTAAAATTGAAAAATCTGTAATTCTGCATTTGGTGTTCTGATTTACAGTAGCAAAGATTTTTTTTGAAATGCTGGCTATTTTTTGGGGCCTCAGTATTTATATAAAAATGACACTGTGGCTTCTCAAATAAATGTTGGAAAGATCAGGTTTAATGCCTAAAACGTAAAACTGTATGAATAGTTTCCTTTTTTTGGTAAGTCTGTTACATAGTCCTTGGTTTGTCAAATTTTTCATCTTAGGCTTGTAGATAGTTGTTGACTTCTGGAGATTTTAAATATTCTAGATGCTGAGTGACAATAGCAAAATTGAAATGGATGTATAAAAACAAAGTGGTGATTCCACTTTGTGGAATGTACAATGAAATGCTGAGGGAGAATGGGATGGTAGTATTAAAAGAGATGCAGATGCTTTGATTAAGTATATGAACAATAGTACAGTACAATTAATTGCCAACTCTGATAATAACGGAGTGCCCATGTTGTTATACAATCTAGATCAGTTTCTCGAGTTTTGGAAATCAGTGTTAAGATTTGCATTACATCTTAATTTTAATCTCTTTTTATACCTATCATTAAGAAACAGTCTTTAAGCTCATTCTTTAAACATGATACCAACTTCGTTTAGATTTCCTGCTTCAAATTATTACCTGATTTCTTTCTCAGTGTTTGGACTGCACAGTGCAAACTAGTCCAGGCACTAGCTAAACTATTTTTTAAAGACAAAAGTGTGATAATAAGCCAGAAATAGAACTAAAAAAAACCCCAAAACAACCCACCATCTATTTTTCAAGGTTATTGAAGAATGTAAAAGCAAGAATATGGAGGAAAAAAGGGGAGTGGGATATTTTATTAAGCATAACTTGAGTACTTTCATGTTTCAAAATTCTGTTTCCTTCAGTATGTCTTACAGGAATTACACAGATGAGTGAATAATTTTGAGTATTGTTTGGATAAGGAAATTTTACCTTTATTTTTAAGGAATAGACTTAGTAGAAACAACACTGAAGGAGAGACAGTTTCGAGTGCATTGATTTTGGATATTAGACATTACAGGAAACTGTTGTATTTGAGCACCTAAATATTTTTATTTCAAAGACTATCAAGCGCCTGGTAGTTCCTGCATTAAAGGAAGCCTCATTCAGAGTTATTATGAGGTTGATACTTTTTAAAATACAGCTTGGTAGGTCTGTGCTCTGTGTATGTTCATTATATTCTTACTCTTCAGATTTAATCATATGTTTGTGCCTCAATTACGTATCAACTTTCTCAGCAATCCCTTTTTAAAATTCGAATTTAAAAAAAAAAATGCCTTTTGACAATCCCTTTTTAAAATTTCTTTTCTCTTTTTTTAAAATAAAATTATTCTAAGTCTAGGTTTTTTTAACCTATGATTTATGAAGGAAAGTTAAAGAATGCGTCCATGTTCAGAGCATGTTCAGAGTTATTAAAATGCCTTTTTTTCAAGTGCTTGAATGAAATAGGCAGTGCTTTTCATTTAAATGAACAGATGATTTTGATGTTTCTCTGTTCATATGAGGACTTTTGTTTTTCCAACCAATGATAGGAATGGGTGATGTTCGTTATGTGTTTATAAACCATTTCCAGCCGTTTCCATGCTTTCCAGCTTTTTGTACTGAAAGACCAGTATTAGGAAATCCCACATGTAAGTAGTTTGGAATCACACGTGCAAGAAATTAGGAAGACCTGCTGGTGTTGGGAGGCATGTAGAAGGCAAACTTTGCTACCACTGTAATGATTAAAGGACAACAGAGAAAGGAGGAAAATATATTGTAATTTCTGTCACCCCAAGCGGTTCTCAGATTTGGTGTGTAAGGTGAATGCCCTTAAATGCCATGTTATGTTTGTATTTCTGCTGGTTGGCACATTGATGCTTTGTGTTTTAAAGTATTATTTAAGTATTTATTCCTTTCTAGCTCTTTTGAAAAGCTTGTATTTTACCATGAAGTTCATTAATATTAAGAAAGGCACTCATAGTTATCATTCTTTGTTACTAAGAGACCAGCATTGTTGAAATGTATGTTGCCCTTTGGAATAATGCTTTCAATCATTTATCTGTGCAGTGGTTAATAGAATTTCAAAAACTGTGCTCAAAAATATTTAACCTATTTGAAAGTAAGCCAAGAATGTTAAGGAGTGAGATTTAATATGAAATTTAGCTATGTGGAGCATGTTTAAGGTAAGTTAGTAACTTGAAGAGCGAACACTAAAATAGGAAAATTAAGGGAATACTAGAATTAATTGCTAAGCAGACTGTTAGTATTTTCATCAGATAAGAAAGAGGGGAAATGTCATTACAGTTAAGTTTATTATTACAAGACTTCTACCATTTTTTGTCTGTGTTTTATTTCTTCCATGTGTTTAAATGCATATTTAAAGATGGATGGCTTCTCTTTTCTAGGTATGTTAGGTAATGGCTTAGATAACACACTTAGTATGTCTTTTTTCAAGGCCATAATACTGTGTATATAGTGTACAGTTACCTACTCTTTCTATATGATGAAGAAAGTTGATGAACAATCTCAAAAGTTCTTTCAGCTTAGAATGTCTTCAAGTTATTATGAAACCTTGCAGTGCAGTGTTGCTCATCAGCATCATTAAGAATCACCACTGTGGTCTGTGAGAGAGAGGCATTGTGGAAGAAAATACACAAATTGGGTTTGAGTTGGTTATGGTTGTTTTTTGGGTCTTTTTTGTGATAATTTACAAAGTGATGTTAAAGACATTTGAACTAAGTTCAGCAAATATCAAACCTGGAACATGATGCTTTTAAACTCATGTCAGAAGTTTAGAGAAATACTCTGCCCATCACCTGCAGTAGTTAGCATTGATGATGTGCAAATCCCTTCTTGTCTTGGAGGAAGGAGAAAAAGGTACCTGACGCAGAATTCTGAAATCAGTAAGAGGAATTTCCCTGCACTGTGTATGTAATATTCCCATTATGTTGCCCTGTAGTTGCTAATAAATGAAAAATCCTAGTGAATGCCCTTGTGTTCCTAACACCTAATAGGATGAGTTATTGCAGTCAAGAACTTGTTCCAGAATTATTCCTTATATACGCAGACACAGTAATAGTGTTTAAAACCTGTAGAGGGAGAAGTAGGATTAACAGACAAGTTAATGGTTTCTGTGTAGAAGTCCCACCAGAAGCCTGGTCAGTGTGCAGAGGCCTTTGCTGATAATGTGAGTCTCCTGGAAAACAGGGAATGCTTGGTCTTTCTCATACTGTCCTTTTTGATGTGATGCTCTTTATATTAAAGCATGGCACAAATGAATTTAATGTTCTTTGATGTCAGTCTTTTCCTGCTTTTTCTCTCCATTAGGGACTACATTGTTCTTCTGGTTATGGATGCTTTTACAGTCTCAGAATTCAATGATTTGTTACCGATCCTTGCGTTCAGGCTATCTCTAAAGCTGAAGTTTAGCTCTGAAATGCCTATGAGATTTCTTCTACGATTACAGAATTACTGGTCCTTTGATTTTTGTCTCTCATCTTTGCTATTTATAAATTCTTACCTTATCCTACCATAGGAATACCTGCTGGCTTGCTGTACTGTGCCTGCTCTCTTCCGTGCTGCCCTTCCCCAACCTTACATGTGTGTAGTGGCTCAAATAACTTCTTTATTTACTTTTTTCTGGTCACTTCCCCTGTTTATTTTCCTTTTCAAATATTTTCCTTTCTGTATTAGATTCAGTCTCCTTATTGTTTAAGGTAAGCACAGCTCCAGCTATGCTTACATTTTACCTATAATTTTTGCAGTCTGGTTCATCTAGCTGTGTTGTTTCTTTTCCCCCACTTGTCATGGTTCAGGAATGGTACTCTCCAATTTAGTGCTCCCACTGAGACCATACTGCCACTCACTTCTCCCCTACCCCTCACCACCCTCACAGAGGGCTGGAGAGGAGAATTGAAGGCGCAAAAGGCAGAAGTCACAGGTCGAGATAAGAACAATTTACTGGAAACAGAGATGAGATAAGAAAACAAATATTAACAGCAGCAATACTGACAGAGGGTAGAAGAACAAACTATTCAAACAGACACCCTTCCCTCCCCCCCCCCCCCCCCCGATGATAGACAGTTCCTGACCTCTGCCACAGTGTGCTCTGCCACAGTGTGCCAACTGGGAAGAGAGCCCTTCTCCCTGGAAGAGAGTCCCTTTCCCCTGCCAGTGGTGTGAGATTTATTTGAATAACCTCTGGGTCCTGGCCATGCCCCCTCCCAACTACTGCAAAAATTAACCCTGCCCTGGCTGGAACCAGGACACCTCTTCATCGTGTCTCATCTTTATCTTGTCTGCCAACCTCCCAGTCTGAGAGATAGCATTGGGGGATAGGGGATACACATCATAAAGTCACCCCAAGACACTGATATTGAAGTTAGAAGCAGGGTCACCAGTTGAAACTAGGGCATTTGAATAGAGTTGTTACAGGATATAAAATAGAGGCTGCTTTTTTTGTGATGGAGTGTCAAACTCAAGGATAGAAACATCTTGCAGTGGCTGTAGAGTTACCATTGGGTAACTAGCAATTCCTCTATGTAATAGGTCTTTTCATGCAGAACAGCTTCAGATGTGGTTTTGTGGTGGAGGCCTTGGAGTATTCAAAGACTGAGATTGTAGAGGTGACCGAAAGCTATTGTGTTACTTCGTAGTTCTGATGTAGGAAGACTGCTGAGATAATAATAAATGTTAAAGGGTGATCTGTGAATCCTGATTCAGTTTTTAAGACTCGCAGTTTCATTTTGGGGTGATCAGTGTCACATCGCTTTCTATTAAATATTTATTTTCAGAGTGCATTTAAATAAAACTGCATTGCAATCTTTATCAGAATGGCTTTAATGACTTAAGACCAGAGTTGCTGCAGGAAATGTGTGTCGTGCAGAAGTTTCTAAACCTTTTGTTCTTACTTCTAGATTTAGTAAATCTGCTCTGGATTATGCACAGCAATATGCTTACTGAAATACTTAAATATAGTATTAGAACAACTGAAGTTTGTTTTTATTTCCTTTGCGGTTCAGAATGGTGGCGAACAGCAGACACGCACTCTCGTCCTGGGGCAGCTTTTTTTCCACCACTCTTGGGAATTCCCACACTATTTGCTCCTCCTGCACAGAATCATGATTCTGCTTCATTCCACTCAAGAGCTACAGGAAAAAGTAGTCGGAGCAATACAGAAAAAGGTAATGGCTGAAGTTGTTTGGAAATAATCATATTGAACTTCTGCGCGTGCAGAAAGATGTGGAATTTGAGCTTTACTTTTGTCATTCTTCCCATTCTGAAACAGTTCTATAAAAAATAGTTTTGTTAGGTAAGGATGATACATACCAAGTATGTGTTTGGCCTTTAAATCATGTGTGCTCTGTATGTTTAAACTAAAATAACTGCAAATCAGAGTGACACTTCGATGACAAATTTTAGTATATGTGGCGAGTAACCTGTAAGTAGTCTAGTATCTTGTCTATGGAATGTTAGTGTGACTGGGGCATCTCAAAGGAAATATCAGTTACTTCAGATTTATTTTAAATGTCACTTTGTAAATCTGTTGTCTTTAGGTGTAAATGGATCACTGAATGGCAACAGTACTACTGCAGTGTCAGCTCTCAGCGCATCCGTGCTCTCCACTAGTGTTGCAACATCGGCAGGACCAGTGAAAACTGTAACCTCAGGAGCAGGAGGACGCAGATACAACCAGGAGCAAAGCAAAGTTCAGCTTTTGGACACCAGGGCTGATAAAATCAAAGATAAGGTAATTACACAAAAAGAAATGGAAGATTTGGACAAAAATATTGACATGATAAGGATTCTGCACATAGGAGCATTTTAAAGTGTTTTTCTGAGTACAGAATGTTTGGGGTTCTTCTGATTTATTAGAGCAAGATCTGTACACTTGTTTCTGTAGGGATTTTTTGTGTGCATTGGCTTTTGGAATTTTTGTAATTGTTTGGGGTTTCTTTGATATACTTATGAACTAAAAGTTACTATTAGTACTAATTTCACTAGTTAATAAGTTAATAGTTGCATCCAACACCTTGTTTTATTTAATTTATCTAATTTTTAAAAATATATATATTTAACACCAAAATTTGATATTATTATGTGACAGTGTGCATATATATATATATATATATATGTATATACTGGTATTACAGTTACAACATTCTAGATTATTTCTGTGAATTTAATTATGTTTTCATGTATCTTATGAAAACAAAATGAAATTTTTAGATGTTAAAAGAAAAATGCTTTTCTGGAAGTAATTTCCTATTTATTAGAAGAAAGAACTACTGTTAACTGCTTTGTTTCAGCAATAATCTTAGCCATCTAATATGAAAGACATAAGTAGTCTCAGTGAGTTAGTAAACCTTATATACTGACCTAAGCACTCTAAGAACTCTGCTACTCTTGGAATCAAAACTATTGAAGCAAAACACAGAAAATGGTATACTGGGTAGGTGGTTACTGTCAGAGTAGAAGCTAAAGAGAGTAATTCTCTACTGACAGCCATCTAGGCTAAAATATATATTTTTCTTTATATCTATTTATATTTTTGTTTTGTGAGTGAATTGGGTCTCTTTCTCTTTCTGTTACTGAACTACATTCAGCTACCAAATCTGAATGTTCTTAGGTGAGAGGTTGGCATTTTCAAGGGACAGCTGGTGCTTGATGTATCTGCAGAAAAGCAGGAGTTAACACTGAAATGGTTACTTGTAATTGTGCAGTGAAATACAATGTTTAGTATACGGACAGTAAGGAAATTATTAAGAAAGAATATTTTTCCTCAAAACATTCCTCATGGGTTCAACAGTTGACAGCTTTTGAAAGTACTAAGCTAGTTAAAGGTATTCGGGAAGCCTTTGACTTTCTTCAGGCTTAAATACCAAAAATGGCTCTTTCCAAAATTCTGCTTTTATCCTGGGTATCTAAGTGCGAAATTTAGCTTTCTTTCTGTGGTGCAGAGGTAAAGGCTTTTCCACATGGTGTTTCTGTATTTCTAACTATTACTTCATTTAGGCAGAATACCAAATGAATTTCTCTTTTAATATCTCTAAATGCCTTCCCAAAAGGTACTTTTTGGCTCTTTGCTTTATTCAGAAAATTGAGCTGGTTAAGCTAGTAACCTGCTAGTTTGAATATCCCTGAAAAATTTTACCTCTTTTTGCCTGTTGGGGTTTTTTTTTCCCTCCCCCAGTTTCTGTCAGGATGTTTATCAGCATTGTTATCTTTTTCCTTTGTGTTAACATTTGTCTTTAGATATAAATTTGGTACTGTTGATAGGTTTTTTGATGTGGGCACTGATTTCAAACTCCAGGTTCACTTGACTAAATACTGAGTTGCTGTAAAAGCATGGATTTGATGTACAAGTACCTTTCTTAAGAATGTTGTGTTCCGTATCTTAACTTTTAAGTCCTCTGTCTCATGCAGATAAATTTCGGGTTATTTGTTTCCTAAGTTCCTGTAGTAAATTTTTTAATACTGAAATGAAGTTTGTTTTTCCTAATCTTACTTGATATGCTGATGTTCATAACTTCCTTTCCTTTGAAACTTTTTTTGAGGTAATTGGTATTTGTCAATGTAATTATTTGAACAACCTTTTGTATCAAAACATCGAAATTACTCTAAATGAGAACTCCCAACATGAGGATGATAATTCCCTCCCTCCCCCCATATTTCAGTATGTTAAAATGAAGCCACAGTAGGAACTGAAGTCTGAGGAATAAGTATGTGGGCAGATAGGAGTATTTTGTGCTGGGCTTTGTACAAGTGATGTTATGTTTTTAAATTTCAAAGTGTAACACTTGCCTCTTCTTAAAAGCATGTCTTATTTTAAAACATTTTAATATACTTTTCTAGAGGTTGTTTTCTTTAGGGTTTTGGTTTTTTTAGTGTTCATCTTCTGATTTCTTCAGTCATCTCCTTAGTTGTAATTTCTTTTTGAGGATGGTATCTAAAAAAATTGTTAAAATATTTGTTTATTTTTAGGAAAAAAAGAAAAAGGCAAAGCTGGTATCAAACTGTTTTTACAGTTGATGAAAATCTAAAGAGCTACTTTTGGTGCAGTGTTTTCTTTCTGGTTGAATTCTAGTCCTGTTGTCCTACCATTTTAGGGAATCCTGAAGTGCAGAGTGCAGTCTGATGGTAACTCGTATGCTATGATTTTTTTTGCCTGTAGTGTTGGAAAAACTTCTGAGTTGATAGAAGCATCTGATCCTCAGAGCTGTAGTCCTGAGTTGTCATCTGGTTTCTTTTGTCTGGAGTGTGTAGTTGATCATTCAAAGGGCTTACATAACAATGATAAACCAAAACCTGTTCAAAGGCTGGTCTTCAAAACTGTACCAAATATTTGTATCACGTTATGTCTGTTGAGCATAACAGTGTTGAAGATAGATGTCCTTGTGCTAATTTGGTACACTGTCAGTGGCTTACTTCTTACATACAAAAGGTAACCTTTCAGAGAAAGTTATGTTTAGAAGTAGAGTATTTTTAAGGCGCTCTCTCTCATGTTCCTGTCTGCCTTGTTATTTCAAATTGCTGCAGCATTATTTTGCCCTCCAGTCACCTCGTTTGCTGTGCATCTGTCTTCCTTGGGACTAGTTTTAACCTTACAGTCCCCTCAGTGGCTTTACATGCCCTGTTTAGATGGTACATAACTCTTGTTGTTGCTGCTTGATATCCGTAATCTTGGTTTCACGTTTCTCTACCTCCCAACATAATTCTGCAAACTCCCTTTAATGATTCAATATACTTCAGTGCAGTAATATGTACTTTCACGTCTCTTTTACACGGTCTCTATCATAGCACTTGAGTCCACACGTACATCCTTCAGATGGGTTTGTAAATATGCATTTGGTTTACTTAGCTCCCCAAAAACCTAACTTTCTTCATCCACTGCACATTAAAAATGTAGTCTTGGACTGTCAGCATTTTAGGGTTCCTGCAATTTTTGACACCTTTCCTTTTTTCCTACATTCTTGTTTGTTGCTTCTTTTGTTTTCTCATTCTGGTCTGCAAATGTGTGCTTTACAAAAATTTCAATATAATATAGTTGTCAGAGTATTTCAGCAGATTTTGGTCCATTTTTCAGAAGCAAATCCCAGAAGCAATTTGATGAACATACTCTTCTGTTCTCAAAACTGTACGTTGCTGTAGAGCTCATACTGTGAAATTGAAGGTTAAGAAATGTAGTTAAATGAATGTGCCACTGAAACTTTGATAAACTTAATATTTGTTGTTCTTTCTGTGCTAATTTGCAGTACAAGCTTTGGGTATGAATTTTTTTGGAATCAGCACATTCAGCGGAGGTTTACTAGACCCAAATTCTAGGTCAATGTTCTAGGCCTAAATCTGGCATTTTGCTTTGTGATGTAGTGATGTCCGCAGTGGTCAGATAAATATTTCAGTGGAACTTTGTGACCAGTTTTTAATTTTCATCATCTTGTGAAGCACTTTCTCTTTAAGAATTGCGGATCACTTTACTCCAAAGTCTTAATCTTCTTTGTTTCAAAGGTTATGTTTAATAAAAAGATTATATAACAGATTAAAACTGAAGCATTAACAGAGAATTTATCTTCCCGGTAGAAGCCCAGAAAAAAAGCAGTGGAAAGCTCTAGTAACAGCGACAGCGACTCAGGCTCCTCTTCAGACACCTCAAGTGAAGGTATAAGTAGTAGTGACTCTGATGACCTAGAGGAGGATGAAGAGGAGGAGGACCAGAGTGCTGAAGAGAGTGAAGATGATGAATCTGATTCTGAAAATGAAGCACATCACAAAAGCAAGAACAAGGTATAACACCTCGCTGTGCTGCTCACAGTCTTGATGCTGCAAGCTGTTTGTGACAAATTGACCTACTCATGTCTGTGAACAAATAATCAACAATTACTTAACTGCACATTAATAAAAGCTAAGAATACTCTTTTTAGGTTTGCTTCAGGGTTTTCTGTTTGTGAGGTCTTTGGGAGGGGATTTGTTGGTTCTTTTGTGTGCGTGCATGTCTGTATTGCTGTTCTTCACAGGCTAGGAGTTTACAGTTGGTAGACTGTTATTTTTGTTGTAAAGTAGGAAATACAAAGAAATTAAGTACTGTGTGCAGGTGATGAATTGAAAAGATATCATTATGGATATTGCTTTGGCAGTTGCTTTTTTCCTAGCAGAGTGGTTACTTTCCCTAGCAGTAGAACAAGATTGGAATCTTCAGTATCCTGTTAGGTTTACAGTCAGAAATACATTTAAGAACAACCATGGTTTAATACTCCTTCTCTAGTAAACGTTGTCTTCACATGCTGAAACTATCGGGGGAAAAAAACCCAAAGTGAACAATAAATATATTACAAGACTGATTTGAAAATTATTATTGTTCATCCTCTGCCAAGACTAGTGTAATTGTTTCATGGAGACTGATCATATATGCTTAGTCTTTTTAAAAGGATTTTTGACTTACATAATGAACAGTCAAAAATAAATATTTTGCAGGTGCTAATGCATAGTGGTATAACAGATATGAAAACCGATGGACAGAAATCACAGGAAAAGTCTCAAGAAAAAAGAACACACCAGCAGATACCTCTTGTGTCTGATTCCCAGACTCACTCATCATTCCAGTCCCAGCAGAAGCAGCCTCAGGTTTTGTCACAGCAGCTTCCGTTTATTTTTCAAAGCTCTCAGGCAAAGGAGGAATCTGTGAACAAACACACAAGTGTAATACAGTCTACGGGATTGGTTCCTAATGTGAAACCTTTGTCTTTGGTACATCAAGCCAAAAAGGAGACCTATTTAAAACTCATAGTTCCTTCCCCTGATCTACTCAAAGCAGGGAATAAAAATACCTCTGAAGAATCTATCAGTTTGACCAGCGATGTTAGATCAAAACGGGTGAGTGAAGTTTTTGATTATTTATAACCTGTGTCTTCTGCTTAAAAAGATGTAACATTGTGCCATCAAGCTTTTTTAAATATAGTGTATTAAAATTATAAGTATATATTTTCATATATATACATATATATATATAATAAGTATATATTTTCATAATCATGGGGGTTTATGTGTTCTTAGAGTTGATCTGGATTTCTGAATGGTGTAAATGAACGAGACTGTGTGGGTCATGCATCTCTTAAGGACAGTGTGCATTTAAAATCAAAATCAAAATAAGAAAAGTACTCATAGGTAAATTGTGTGGCCTGGATATTTTTCTTATGCTTCTAGTTTCAGTCAAAATGGTGATTTAATACTTCACATACCTAGTATGTAAGCATGGCTTCACTTTCTTTCAAGTTGGATAGTTTTAAGTCAAAGTAATTGAAATCACCTATTATAACCATGATTTTAAACAAAGAAGATGAAAGCCATTTTTTTAAAAAAATGGTCAATGTAATGTTGAGTTTTGTTTGCTCTTTAAAGAGATGTATTCATGCACTGATAGCTGTAAAAACTCAGTGTAGCCATTTCAATAGTTTTTTTAGAATCAAAGAATGGCCTGTGTTGGAAGGAACCTTAAAGCTCTATCCCATCCCACCCCCTGAAATGGGCTGGGGCACCTTCCACTATCCCAGGGTGCTCCAAGCCCCGTCCAACCTGGCCTGGGACACTTCCAGGAGTGGGGCAGCCGCAGCTGCTCTGGGCAACCTGTGCCAGGGCCTCAGCATCCTCCCTCAATTTATCTCCTTTTTTACTGGTCAGGACTGTACAATAAGCTTATATGTCTGTCTTAACAGTTCTGCGGTTTCTAAAATGTTTAGATCCTCAGTTTATTTATTTTGTTTATAGTGATTACAGTGACTGCTGGTGAGTTTTTTATTCAGTGAGATTTGAATGGGGATTAGAAGATAATAAAAATCTAGCATTTTACAAACACTGAGGCTTAGGGTATACAAAAAAAAATATATAGAAGATATATTTACAAAGGCAACTCTCGTTATTATTATTTTACTATTTTCAAATTTTGTTTTAAACTAAGTAGTATTCGGGAGTAGTAAACTGAATTCTGATTCACAGATAACTCACAGGCCCTCAGTGAGGACTGAAAAATACTTCATTTTTATTGCTAGACTAGAAGATATAAACTGTTTTTCCTTTCCAATTTCCTATTACGTGGTAAAATTCAAATAAGCTTCTCACTTACCGGGAGTAGCTAACTAAATTATAATTGTGAAAACATACATCTTTGCTATTGAAAGAGGCTTCTGCTTTCAAATTTAGGTTACGAGTCTTTAGCCGGTGGTAGATCACACATTTAGTAGTTTGATTTCTCTAAAACTTTTACTGGAGGTATGCACTGTGTGAGTATTTATTTTAGAGGTCTTCATAATTTTATATTCAGATTTAAATGTTAGTAACTTCCAAAAATGTATTGTGTTTGACTCATTTTTTAAAAACTTATTTTAAACTGTACCGTCTTTATCCATTTTATTATATTTTCTGTTGAAGATGATGTGGGGTTCTTTTCTTTCGAACAACCTTTAGGCTAAAGACACTGTAAGCTTTACATGCATTTCTTAGCCATTACTGACTGAGTTTCAAGTGAAGAACTTTCAAGTACTACTTTTTCAGTTAAACAATTAACATATCACAGCATTTCTGAGTAGTACCTTTTCCCTTATTTTTTTTTGTAATAAAATTTCTCTACACCAGGAGTCCTCTATTGGTTTTTTTGTATTGCGGTCATGAGTGTGTTGTATTTACCTTGTGCTTTAAAGTGAACAAATAATTAAAAGTAGCTGTACATTCACTAATGGGATTTTTGTGTCAAGGAGAGGTTTTCCTGTGCTGGTACACAAGAGTAGTATCTTTCTAAGAATGGCTTTTTCAGAATGATTAATACCTTTGTGAAAGTCTCTGTCTAGAGCATTGTAGCAGGTGGGAAAGCTTCCCTGCATAGTTTGGATCAACTTCATCTTGAGTTCAATTTGTCTTTCCCTACTTGATTTACAGTGAAAATCATGCAAGACTTGCATAACTAGTAGTTACTAATCTCTTCTGTTGTAGCTAGTATCTGCTTCTGACTTTCTGAAAATAGGTTAGCAGATGTTTAAAATTTCCTAGAGTTCACCTTCCTGAGTACCAAAGAAAGCCAAAACAAACACCTCCACATTTTATTCCTGTCTTCTTATTTCTTTAGGAACAATATAAACAGACATTCCCAGCAGCACAGCTAAAGAAACAGGAGTCGTCTAAGAATCTGAAGAAGGTTATCGCAGCTTTGTCAAGCCCCAAACCGACATCTAGTTCACCAGCTCATCAAAAACTCACATCCTTGGAAAACAACCATTCTAACCCATTCCTGACAAATGCACTTTTAGGTAATCACCAACCCAATGGAGTTATTCAGAGCGTCATCCAGGAGGCTCCTCTTGCACTCACTACGAAACCGAAACCCCAGACCAAGATCAATGAAAGTGTAGCCATTCCTAGTAACGCCCCCTTTTCTTTGCCAATAAACTTGAGTGCGTGTGGGAAAAAGACAACCGGTAACCGGACAGCTGTTATGCCCTCTACCTCTCCTGTGTTACCTGGTTCAGGAAAGGATAAAACAGTCAGCAATAATGCAGTAAATGCAGTAAAACCACAACACCGCCTTCATTCTGCAAAACTGGTGGTGGAGCAGTTCAGAGGGGTAGACTCAGATGCCCTCAGCAGTAAAGACTCTGACGACTCAAATGATGATGACGACGATGATGAAGATGAAGATGAGGACGATGAAGATGATGATTCTGATGATAGCCAATCAGGTGGTTTAACCTTTTTAATAGGAAAAGCAGAAACTTAATTTTTTGCATTTTGGAAACATGCATTTCCCACCGTATTATAAATAGGGGCAAGAAATACTGGGCCAGCATGGCCCACACAGTGTTCTACACATATCCTTGAAATGAGCACGTGTCCCCATTCTCCATTGTATCATATCCAAAATCATGTTTGGGGTGTTCTGATACTTGGTCAGCTGTCCTGGTAAGGTGGCTCCATAGCCTTTTCGAAAGGCTGTCAGAGACCTGCCTTCCACATTAGTCACCCAGCCTGTAGCTTGTGACAAGTGCTCAGGAAGGGATTGACGTTAACGCTGATTGATGGTTAATGATTCTGGCAGACAGAGCCCAGCTGCAAAACAGGTTTTCTAGCCAGAGAGGGACACAAGGGCCTTCAATTTGTCAAGAGTGGCAAGAAAAGCATGTTTCTATGCCTCATTCAGGCACAGAGTAGTCCATGAGTAAGTAATTGGACTGTTTTAAGAGCTGCAGACCAGGCTATGCAATTTGGAGTGGCAAGGCCTGTTTTAAAGAGTTGGCTGTATTCACAGTCACTTCTTTCTCCCATGTGCTGATATCCCTAATGTCCAGCTTCCACCTTCATCATTCTCTTCCCCCTCTCGTCCACACACCCTGTACTAATCTTTTTATCTCAGGATTGTATCTCACCCTCCTTGTTCCTTACCCTGGCTGTCCTCTATTCTAACTCTTCCTTTGCGCGGATCGCCATACTTTCGATTCTGACACCTTTCAGCCCGTATCCAGTTCTGTTGTTTTCTTCCTGTTCATGATGGATTTCACACCCTGTGAAAAGCCCTTCCCGGGGTAGTGTCCAGCCACTGCCTGGCTAACAGGGGATGATGTAGCTGTAGCTCATTTCTGGGGTAAACAGTCTTGAAATACTGCAGTTTCTGTCACTCATCTCTTTTCATTCAAAGGAACAGCATATTATCATGTGGAATTACTCAATGCTGTCATATTTGTAGTAATTTAAAAGTTTAGTTATTTAATTACAACCTCCTATTTATACTCAAGAGATGTTATTAAAAAGCATATATAATAAGATAAAAGACTTTGCAAGTGTTAGAACTTTAATGTACTTGCCAGTAGTTTCCAAGTCATAATGTGTCTTTTGCCACACTTTGTTTAAACAGAGTCTGACAGTAATTCTGAGTCAGATACTGAAGGGTCTGAGGAGGAAGATGATGAGGATGATAAAGACCAAGATGAATCAGATACCGACACTGAGGGAGAAAAAACTGCGCTGAAACTGAATAAAACGTCATCCTCTGTGAAGAGCTCTTCCATTGGTCTTACAGCTCATTCCACCCCGCTTAATCTCCAAGTAGCAAAGACGCCCAGCTCGGCACCAGCTGCCTTATGTCCTGAGTCCCAGCCTGCGGTGTTCCTTGGGACAGGACCCTCCACCCTCACACCAAGTACACACTGTGGTATCTCAAAGTCTTCTGTTATACTACCATGTGATATCTAAGATCCATGTGTTGTAAAAGTAGTTACAAAAATAGTCCAGGTGCTGGTATCAAGTGACAGCTCAAGAAATTTTTTACCATAAGAACAGTGATTCACTGAACAGTTGCCCCAGGGATGTGGCAGAGTCCCCCTGAGGTTTTCAGATGCCAGTTGGTCAGGGTGCGAGACAATCTTGGCAAAGCTGCCTTTCCCAAGGAAGGTTGGATCCGGTGACTTTTGACGTCCGTTTTGGCTTTGGCTGTTAGGTGACTCTGTGATCTTCTCATGGGTATTTGCAGCAGTTGTTAAGATCTGTCAGCCAAATTGCAGGTTCTCCAGACTAGAACATTACACTTAGACCAGGACATTTTAACTCATGTAATTATTTGAGAGAAGATAGAATTAAATATCCAGAGTTGATACTTATTACATTAAAACTCTTCATTATTTTGTCTTTGGAATTTTCCATTTTATTCTAAACTAGTTATTCTTGCTTCTTGTTTCTCTACATTCTAGTTTGCTTTCTGAATCTTCAGTTTTTTGCTCCTTCCTCGACAAACTTTGTAACCATATTTTGTTAGAATACAATTTTCTAGTCATTCTTTCAAAATTCTCAGTAGAATTTATGGATTATATGCAAGAATTTATTTTTAAAAAGTTCATGGGAAGGGCATTTAGCATTTGCCTGATACTATATAGTGCATATAATCCTTCATTTGGTGACTTAATCTGTAAAATTTAGTAATTACTATGGATACAGTAAAGAATGCATTTTTGAAAGTCACATTTCTTAATTTGCATGGTAACAATGAAATGAAATCACATGTTTTCTACTTGGAACTAGAGACTTGATGTTTATTAGCATGCATGTAAGCAGATTTTTAAATGGGGACATCTGCTTGTAAATAGGTTTTTTATATTTGGTTTCAGTGGAATAGGAGCTTCATTCCATGTCATACAAGGGCATTAGCATTGAAGCGGTATAATGTGATCTACCCAACATTTATCTCAGAAACAGGCTTGTTAATTGTATGGTTTATAAAAGATTTCATATGGATTAAGAGTAATCCAAATGGGTAAATTAAAAAGTTAATTTTTTTCCTCAGGAATCTGTATTGATTTGTGATGCTTTGAAAAGTGTGCTAGCAGATTTTTCTGTTTACAGGAGTAGGAGGTAGAATAAGTTTTATGTCTTTGCTTTAGGTGTAATAATATTACACCTAAGAATCACCTAATAAGATACTGTGAACCGTTTACCTAGAGTTGGTCAGTCACTGAAGGGGTCTTGTGGTCTCTTCTCTATTTTGCACTGGACTTTTCACTTCACTTATATTTGGAAAAGCAGCCTCCCTTCCTGCACTGTGACCATTCAAAATAACGCCGTAGTTAGTCATGTTAGGTTAAGAGTGCAGCCCTGTGTCTAAAGTTTGGAATCTGTGCACAGGCATTTCCTTGGTGCTTTTTCTAGGGGACTCTTCACATCATCTGGAAGGAACTGCTGGCACCTTGCTTGGCAGCTGTGCTGTGGTGCTGTGTGACACTCCTGGCTGTAAGAAGCTGGAGCAAGTGCCAGGGGGTCAGTCTGATAATGGTACTCACTTTCCAGGGAAGAGATGTGTCACTTTCTTGACAGAAGATCCAAACTAACTTTTTGAGAAGTGCATCTTCCAAAAGTTGGTCTGCATACATAGTTCATGTCCTGTGGCTGTCTGAGAGGCCTGAGGAAAGGATCTGTCACACTAAAAACCCCCACATTTGGCAGTTGTCTCTGGAATACTCTTGATTCAGTTGCTTGACAAGCACCAAACACAACATCTGTTTGAACTTGGAAAAGCTGAAGTAGTTCTGAAAATTTTCTGCATTTGGCATTTGGCTGCATAACATACACAGAGCTCTAGGAAGATGCAGCCTATTAGAATTGTATGGATCTTTAAAGTGTGTTTTCATTTGCGCCTTCTTTACTGAAGAAAATTAATATACGGTCTTGTCTAGAAAAACAGGCTTGCAAGGAATTAAATTAGCAATATTTGAGAGCATTAAACACAACAAGCAGCTAGGTATGGGATAGTTAGGTTTTCCATTTACAATTTCAGAGGAAAAGGTTACAGGAAACTTAGAGGAAAATGTATTTCAGAAGGAGAACACTTACATGAATTTTCTTGGTAATTGAGATACTTAATGGTGAGAATGAAACAACAATTCGCTTTTGGGGATGTAAACATAAAAAGTACATTTTAGGAACATGTTTTCTTTTGTAAGTTCTGTTAGGTATTAATCAGAAATTCTGTTCTAGGTATTTCAAAAAGACGAAGAGTAGCAGATGAACGGGAGCTGCGTGTTCCTCTCGATTATGGGTACGTTATGTATATACTTGACTTTCCTTAAAGAGAGATTATGCCTTCAAGAATCAGTTGGTAAAATGAGTTTAAAACTTTAAATGAGTTTAAAACTTTTGAGGCTGCATAATAAGGAAAGGGCTTCAACAATTTAGATTTCTGACTCCCAGTCCGAGTGACTGTGGATCTCTTTAAAAAGTGTCATCATATTTCATGTGTTAATTTTTGTGCATTAAATTTGCTCTTTTGCAACATGACCCATCTCTTAGCTGTTTTACTTCAGAAATTAATCCTGATGGCTAGAGCTGAGCCAGTATAGACTCCAGATAACTCCCTGAAGTATAGTTCTAAGCCGTTTAAAATCTGGTAATATGTTAGTCACTTAATGTAAATAAATTAATATATTTAGTCAGTTTGGACAATCTACATGATACACTTTTCTGATGTGATCTGTTTGATTTATGATGGTCTAGTCACATTTTCCTCTTCCCTTTTTTTTGTAGAATTATTAAATTGACACAAATTACTTGTTTTTTAAAAAGTGTATTGTTGTATGCAACTATTTCATATTACTCTAGCTGGCAAAGAGAAACCCGAATAAGAAACTTTGGTGGTCGTGTTCAAGGAGAAGTAGCATATTTTGCACCTTGTGGAAAGAAGCTGAGACAGTATCCTGAAGTAGTAAAGGTACATTCATTTTTTAACTTCTGTGTTCTAATGCTAGTAAGCATGCTTGCAGTTAAAATACATAATTTTTTTCTCTCCAATAGAGATACTTATTTTCTGTGATGTGAGGTGTAATGTATCTTGGTCTGTTACTGATTTGATGTCTTATAAATGTATATCCCTTTGACAGAATGTGCAAAACATTACACTCACAAAGTTAGCTGTACATCAAAGCTGGGTTGTAATTATTTACAAGCTGAAGTGGAAAAATATGTGATTTTTTCAGTATCTCAGCAGAAATGGAATAATGGATATCTCAAGGGACAATTTCAGCTTCAGTGCAAAAATAGGAGTGGGTGACTTCTATGAAGCCAGAGATGGACCGCAGGTATCCACTTTTTAAAAAGTAAAGTTTCTGATCCAAGGAGCATTAACTTAAGTTTAGGTGAAGTAATTTTTGGTACGATCTGAAGCATTATCTGTTTTTAGCTAATCATTTCTAAAAGCTGCACATGTTCTTAACAGTAGTTAGATTGAGATGTGGAGAGCTTGATCTTGGGCTGTGTTGAAAACCACTCCCTTCAGTGGCTTTGCTCAGAGGGTGCAGGAGTTCAGCATGCTTTAATGATCAGCTCTGAGCCTGGGTTCGTTTAGTTTGAAAACTCGGAGCTACGTGTTTTATCTTAGCATTCAGGTATTTCTGACTTGAAACTCTGTTTCTTCTTTTATTGTATACAACCTCATATCAAAAGTAATTTATATGTACATGTTAAATCCCACTCTGTTCATGTGTTCCTGTGCATAATATATGTATGTATGTATGTATGTGTGCATTTGTGTGTATATGTAAATTGCATGTTTATATACAAGTGTCTCCTGTATCAAGAATACTGTCTGAGCATCCTGAAGCGTGACACTTCTACGGAGGGGCATGCCGACCTATACCAGTTGTGCTTTACAGTGGTGAAATTGTTAGACGGTGTGTAGATAAACCACACAAGGATAAGTAAACCCAAAATTTTAAGGAAATTGTTACTATGTTTGTGCCATGCTGTGTTACTGTATTTTGGCCATGTTGCTATTTCTTCAGGATGTGCACGAAAATTTTTGGACTTTTGTCAGTGAAGGTATTTGCTTCTTTAAAAGATAAGTGTTCTGAATATGTTACTAGCTCTCAACAGTCTTGAGTTCAGGCTCGAGTTAAGCCTTGTGTTCTTGTGATACCTTATAGAAATGTGTAATGTTTGCGTGGTATAAATTTGAAAGCATTAAAGACTGAATTCCTGGTAAGCAGCTACTTCTAGGTGGTGCTTCCTGGCTTACAGGGTAAAATATTGCTAAACTTGATTCGTGTTTGGCCTTCAGAAAACAACAGTTAAAAGTTCCTGTAGTTATGAACTTCCTTATGTACCTGCATGTCTTGACTGAAATAATTAATTTTACTGTGATGTAATGTAATGGCAGGGTACCTGCTCTCTTCTTGCCCTGTTCCCTTTTTTGTGTCTGTTGCCCGTATTACTTCATTAGTCTTGTCCCCTTTAGTTGTATCTGTCTTCTCCCTTTAGCTGGTTTTCAGTTTGCCCTCTGATCTATAAAACTTGAGAATGAAGGCAGTGTGAGGGACAGATTGCTACAGACAAGACTGGCGATGTGAACATTAGTTTGATGTACGTATCATCACTGTACTTTGTACTGATGTGGTTTTTGATAGGTTCCAGTGAGACTTGGGTAGACAAAGTAAGTTTTCTTATTAGGAAAAGAGACTGAGGGCAGTTGTATCAGATGTGCTAAGATGTGTTTACATTTTATGTGTAAATGAGAAGTTACAAAACAGTGGAGCTACACGCAGGCTGATAATATATACCTAGTAAAACAGTATGTGGTACTGATACTTTATAAGAGTTGGCACCCTTTTTACTTAAGTTTTTTGAATCATTCAGATTCAAAATAATGTGTGATAATCATATCTTCATGGGTGTCTGGAGGTAATTCGAGAAATTTTATTTCTGCTTTTGTGGTAATTTCGATTATTCTGTGTAGCCTTTTGTGGTTATTCTTCTGTTCCTTCGTTATATCTTTCTGTCATCTTTTGAGACATGCAGCATGTGCTGGGGTAAGTTTCACAAAGCTCTGAGATGGAACAAGATGCAAAGAAAATTATCTTAAGGCTAAATCAGTTATATTAAAGGTTTACCTGTAGCAAGCCAAAAGTACATGGATTACCTGCTTCTGATAGTGCCTGCGTTTCTCTCTTGTGGTATGCAAACTACCAAATATTATGGGTTATTCAAAGCGGCATTTGAATGCTGTAACAGAAGCATATCTGGCAGAAGTGGGCCATGAAGGAGTAGGATTAGAAGAATGTTTGAAGTTTGGCAAATGTGAAAATTCAGTGACTGGACCTGGAAGCTTTAAACTGCTGTGATTTAGAAAGATTTGTGCGAATGTGATTTAGGGTGATGGAATGGACATGTGTCCTCATGAGTTTAAGTAGTATGTACAGGAGTCTTTGTCCTATTCCGAGCTCTGCAATTCAATTTGGAAAGCGATGTTGTTAACTTTTCCCCACAAATCTAATCTGAAATTAAAGTGGATTTTTGCTTCTTGCAAAGTGCCTATGGTTTTGTTCATTAGCTTGATTAACAGGATTTGAGCTTGATGCTGCTTTCATGCATAGTTGTCTGGTGTCTTTTTGGCAAATGTCCTGATTACATCACAGTATTGCAGTACATGGTAGATACTTAAAGGTGAGAAATTGAATAAAGTTATTATTTTGATTAGTTTGAACAACAAACCACAACATTTCACAGTGTTCTTCCCATTTTTTCTCTAGTGTTTGAGTAGCAAAGCTTCCGTTTTATGGAAGCCCACGATTCTCCTGTGTTAGGGTGCAACCCCTGTCTTTTGTCCTTGGAATATCAAAACCTAAGACTGTACATTCCTTTAATAGAAATGTATTTTGGGTGAGATTTTAAAAGATGTTTGAGCACAAAATACAGATGGTCAATCAACTCTTGCTTAACCCTTAATGGCTTTGTTCTGGACTATTTTTGTCTTGTCCGCTCTTAAACTTGTGGAAACTTGTGCATCCACAATGTCCTTTGACAGGACATTATACAGTCTTCTCCCATCCCTTGAAGCACCTGGTCCTTTTGCTTATTGAACCATTATTCACTTCATTTGATGGCCTCTAGTTTCTTTTTTAGGCAGCATTAGGGAAGTGTAATATCCAACATGGTCGCTGGTACTAATGATCTCGTAGATCTCTACTTTTCTTTGATGCGTGTTTATTATCGTTAGTATCATTAACTGCAGAAAGTACAAATACAGAGCAAGAGCAATCTCCATTGCTGTTCTAAGCTGATTTTTGAACTATGGCTGCTTCTCCTCCTTTTCTTTAATTTCTGTTTTGCCTCCCCTGGCACGTACATTTTATGAGATGAGATTTTCTAGGTTGGAAGTTGGTGTAGGTAGCAAGTGCAAGTATTAAATCTACCTCAACTAACTGAACCTGTGATAAACTGCAATTCAAGTACTAGGCAGAGAAACAAAGCTTACACCTAAGTAATACTCTTAAAGATAGTAAGAGAATTAACTTCTAGTCAAGTGGTAGAGGTAAATATTTTGGGTTAAATATTTGGATTTAGATTAAAAAATCCTTAGGAGTGATGCATGATGATGTGGTACACATTAATGATAGGGTCATGGTTCTGAACAGTGCATTTTCAGAACATCGCTAATAAAAGAGCCCTTTGGAATGTATGCAAACCAAGTGTGACTTGTACTCTGGGGGTGGTCTTAACTGGGAAGGATTCAGACTTCAGGAAACTATCTTTGCAGATACTGGTAACTCCCTTGAAATCTGAATGTCTCATTAGCAAACTGCCATTTCTTTTGCTGAAGAAAACCTTTGTAAAAACCTTTGTAATGGTGAAGAACGAGCAGAAATAATTAAAAGACAAATTACCAGAATAAGCAAAAACCATTTATGTTTTGGTACAGTAAATTTGATTTTAGGGTTTATGTACATATAAATGTGAAAACTAAAGCATTCTAAATAAAGTTTTGCTGAACTGATATTTAATGAAGTTTTTAAGTTACCAACTTTCTTTCTTGCTTTAGCAGACATTTTCAAAATTTTTTACAAACCTTTTTAAGGCAAGTTATGAAGAAGTCCTGAAGGATACTTAGCTTGCAGATTTTTCCCTGCATTTCTCAAAAACCTGGGGGAATGGTGAAAGATGTTAAAATTTTGAAATACTGGTGTTTAATTAAACAGGACCACCTAGACTGTGCTCCTTTTCTGCTCAGTAGATGCAATAAACTCTGCTTTTCAGTAACCAGTTAAAGTAAAGCTATTTCTTCATGAGGAATAATTTGGGTGTTTTTATTAACAAAGTATTTCAGAATCTGCTTTTGTGATGCCACAAAATACTATAGTGCATGCTTTGTTTGGTTAGAGAATATAGTTAACATAACTTTAGTTTAGATTCATGGATGCTTAGAAGTTACTTTTGATTGGTTCAAGTTGGCACAGAAATTGTTTTGCAGTGGTTGGGGGAGAACTCAATTGTACTGACTAAAACTTGAAGATTAAAATGCATCTGTGTTTTTTCAGCTCAGTTGTTGAGCTCTACAGCACTCGAAAGCAGTATTTGAAAATACATTGCTGCCTTTGCTTGTTATGTATGCTAGAATTTCTGTAAACACTCTCTGTTGGAGCACAGCATCTCATAGCTTGACACACTTTTTCATTCATGTCAAGCAGTGGATTATGTGAAAGCAGCATAGTTGTTGTTGAGTTTACATAGTATGAAAGGATATGTTTTGCCTTTTAGAAAGGGTTGAACAATTTAATTTGATGAAAAATAATAAAAAATAACATGGTAATGGCATATCTACTAGGTAAAAACTTTGTATATGATTTAATAGTCTTCAAAATCTTTCCTAGTGGTACATTTACAAAAATTCTTAGTGATAGCCTCTCAATATATAGCTTCTGCGCATCATCAAGAAATTGTCCTGCTCAAATAGTACATCACAACACTTGCATATTTTATATCTACAACTTATCTGGGGAGGGAAAGAATCTCTTGCTGTTCATGTTCTCATCTTAGATTTCTTTTTTTTTTTAAATCTGTTTGTAATACCTCTCTGTGAAATGTGTCAATTAAAAGGGTGTGCAGTGGTGTCTTCTGAAGGAAGAGGAAGTCATTCCCCGTATCAGAGCTATGGAAGGGCGTAGAGGACGACCACCAAATCCAGATAGACAGCACTCAAGAGAGGAGTCAAGAACGAGACGCCGCAAAGGCCGACCTCCGAATGTTGGAAGCAGTGAATTTCTGGACAATGCCGACACGAAGCTTTTGAGAAAGCTCCAGGCTCAAGGTAAGAACTGTGTTAATATTTTCACAGAGAGAGGGTATCAGTATATAAAGAGTTAATGTTTTTCCTATAGGAGAGAGTGATTTGTCTCACTAGGATACTAGTATACAGCATTTTATTTTGGATATTTTTTACATGCTCTTATTGAAGACTTTTTGAAAATCACTACACGTATATAGGTTTTAAAGAAGGATGTGCATGTTTAAAGACATGTCTAAAAGCTTACTCTATAGTTACTTTATTTCAATGTATAAAACCTAAAAAACCAGACATCCAGAAATCTGGTGATCACTGAAGTCTTTAATAGCCAAAATCAACAGATCTTCGTTTTCCTTTGTATCTGCTCAAACAGCAGTGGATCTAGAAACTGAAATTAAAACCCACTGAAATTAGCATTTCTGTAAAGTGCTTGGCTGTTCCAGGGAAAATGCTTTTTCGTATGAAATCCCTGATAGTCACAAGATTTAAATGCCTGTTAATTTGAATAATTAGTACCAACATTGACAGTAGAACTTCCATGGTATCAAGTACTACCGTGTATCAAAAGCTGCTTTTAAATAACTATCAGGTACATCCTTGTGAATATCAGTTCTGTAGTCCATAGCTGTATCATGTTTTTGGGATGCATCCAATTCAATATGAAAAAAATTTTACAGCCCATAAGTCAGGACATTTAACTTAAGTGTTCTTTCATGTGCCAAGCATGGATGTGTTTGGGTAACAGCTTTGTATTTTGCATAATGTAGCATTTTTACATAGTGTAATGAAGCGTCTAGCATTTGCTGAGAGGCTTTGTAGTTATTGCTGAGACACGGTAACTAATTCTGGAAGTCCCATCAGTGGGAAAAGATAAGCCCTCTCACTGCGCCATTTTGCTTCATTTTGTGTCCTTCCTTTCCCCATATTGGGCACTTCAAGGGGTGGAGGAGAAATACTTAGGAGGACTCCCAAATGTCTTTTTTCCCTCTACATACTGTAGTTCTTATTAAATAGAACAAAACCTCTGGTCTGTATATACAAAATATTTAGAACGTGTAATTTTTGATATTAAGTATGTTCATATCTTCCTTGCTGCTTTTTTTGTCCTTGTGAAAACATAAGAAATACCTCAGTGGCTCAGGCCAGGGGCTCATCTAGAGCAGAGCTCTATCTGCCGTAGTGGCCAGAGGAGATGCTGCTTGGAGAAACTGCGTGAACCTTATCCCTTCTTGATCAGTTTTTCCTCATATATGAACCCTGGCATGCTGAGATATTTAATGAGTGATGTTGTAGAGCACATTTTTTTCTTATTCCTTTATTTTCTGTTTATTAAACTGTTGCCCATGAATTAGCCTGTTCTTTGGTTTTTAACCTCTTCACAGTGTTTTTTCTACCGGCCTCATGTGGCAGGCAACAAGTTCCAGAAGTCTGCTAACTACTGGAACATTGTCATTTTTAACAAATGATGTTCTATTACTGTCAGTGGTTGTTCCTTAATTCCATTATTCCAGGGGTTGGAGAATAACAGTTCTCCAATGTATGTTATCCACCTCTTTGATGATTTTGCACACCTTGATTCTCTCTGTCCTTAGCCTTCTCTCCAGACTGAACAGCACAGGTGTTTTCAGTTTTTTCTCAGAAAGTAGTAGTTCCATCCCTTTGATCCTCTTCTGTGTCCTTTAATTTTAGTATTTCTTTTCTGGGTGTATTAGCTTACATTTACTATATGAGGAAGGTCCTCTTTGCCCACTGTTTTCACAGTGTCACAGAATATTCTGAGTTGGAAGGGACCCACAAGGATTGTCAAGTCCAGCTCTCACGTGAATGGCCTGTGTGGGGATTGAACTCAATGACCTTGGTGTTACTAGCACACTGCTCTAACAAACCGAGCCAATCCCAGGGTTTTGCAGGGCTCTTCCAGAGTTCCTTGCTGTTAGCAAAACCTTGGATTTTCCGGAATGCTTAATATCATCTTCACATTTTGAGATTTAACTTTGCAGTTGCCTTTACAGGTTCTAATACTGATTTGTAAAGAAATCTTCTACTAACCCTTCACTAAAGCTGACTGCTGATCACTCTTTTGCCTGGTGTCATTTAAAGAGCTTTTAGTTTGGAGCTTTTCTTCACTGACCTAACAGCTCAGTTTTATTAATAACGTGTGTGAAACACCTCTCCTATGAAGACAGGCTGAGAGAGCTGGTGTAGTTCAGCCTGGAGAAGAGAATGCTCTGAGGAGGCCTTAGAGCCCCTTCCAAGAAAGCTGGAGATGGACTTTTCACAAGACCTGGAGTGATACGACAAAGGGGAATGGCCTTAGGTTGAAGGAGGGCAGGTTTATATTAGAGATTAGGAAAAAATTCTTTACTTCAAGGGTCTTGAGGCCCTGGTAAAGGTGGCTCAGAGAGGTTGTGGACTCCTCATCCCTGTAAGTATTCCATGTCAGGTTGGATGGGGCTTGGAGCGGCCTGGTCTAGTGGAAGGTGTCCCTGCCCATGGTAGGGCATGGAATGAGATAAAGTATCCATGTTCATTTGCACTGTTGATGTAGTTACTGATACATGGCATGCCATTAATGATAGTTGATAGAAAAATTTTGTAAAAATCTGTGTGTGCAAAACAAATCTGTTTGCTCTGTCTTTATGACATGCAAATGTCTGGAACACAAACTATATCTTTAGTGTTGGACAGCACTGTTTTTATGAACATAACATTTTCTTTTTGTAACAGAAATAGCTAGGCAAGCAGCACAAATAAAATTACTGAGAAAGCTTCAGAAGCAGGAGCAAGCGCGAGCTGCCAAAGAAGCAAAAAAACAGCAAGGTAAATATTACTTGTTGAAGTTTGTGCATGTTAGTAGATTATTTTGAAAAGTGTTAATGAAAAGTTACGTGTCTCTTGCCATGTTCTGCTGATATTGTTTGCTTTTGTTTGTTAGCTATTATGGCAGCTGAAGAAAAGCGAAAGCAAAAGGAGCAGATAAAGATAATGAAGCAACAGGTAAACTATGCAATTGCTAAATACCTCTTTAAATTGTTTTAAATAATTCAGTTTGGTGTATTTCTAATATTTAGTAAATTACTAAGTATGCTGATTACAAAGTGTATGTTTTAAATCTGATTTTAAAGAGCACACTGTGTGTGTTACTTAAAATTCTAAACTCTATTAAATCTACCACTAACCCATGTTCCCAGGTGCCACATCAACATGGCTTTCAAATCCCACCAGGGACAGTGACTCCACCGCTGCCTTGGGCAGCCTGTGCCAGGGCTAGACAACCCTTTCCATGAAGAAATGTTACCTAATATCCAAGTTAAACCTCCCTTGGTACAATTTGAGGCAGTTTCCTCTTGTCCTGTTCCTTGTTCCCTGGGAGCAGCGCCTGACCCCCACCTGGCATCACCCTCCTGTTCAGGGAGTTTAAGAAACTGAGAAGGCTCCCCTGAGCTTCCTTTTTTCTGAGCTGAGCCCCTTTCCCAGCTCCCTCAGCTGTTCCTGGTGCTCCAGCCTCTTCCCCAGCTCTATTGCCCTTCTTCTCCAGACACGCTCCAGCATCTCAATGTCTGTATATGATCTCAGGCATCCCAACACTTAAAGTACTAGTATTAGTTTGCCTGTAAGTGACATCGGTGATATGGGAAGAAGACAGATATGCTGCTTGCCAGTGTAGGGAGAGAGTTCATGCGGCCAAAGCTCAGTTGAAGTTGGAGCTGCCAGAAATGTGGGGGACAATGGAAAAGAGTTTTTTCAAATATATTAATGGCAACCCTGGTTGTGTGTATAAATTAGGAAATGAGGGGCTGAAGAGCAGCGGTGGGAAGGGGCCTGGGGGTCCTGGTTCATGGCAAGTTGGGTATCTGTCAGCAGTGCCCTGGCACCCAGGAGGGATATCTTTGCCCTGGAGGGCATTAGGCCCAGCATCGATGGCCGGGCAAGATGGGGATTGTCCCACTCTGCTCTGCACTGGGGTGGCCTCACCTTGAGTCCTGGGGACAGTTTTGGGCACCGCAATATAAAAAGGACATTAAACCATTAGAGGCTATCCAAAGAAGGCCATGAGGGTGGGGAAAGGACTGGAGGGGAAGTCTTAAGAGGAGCGGCTGGGGGCACTTGGTTTGTTCAGCTTGGAAAAGAAGAGACTGAGGGGAGACTCACTGTGGCCTTCAACATACTCAGGAGGGGCAGCTCTGATCTCTGCTCTCTGTGACGGGTGACAGGACTTGGGAGAATGACTGGAGCTGAGTCGGGAGGTTTAGGCTGGATATCAAGAAAAGATTGACCAAACCCCGAGGGGTGGTTGGGCATTGACAGGCTCCCCAGGGAATGGTCACGGCCCCAAGGCTGCCAGAGCTCCAGGAACATTTGGACAATGCTGTCAGGCACAGGGTGGGATTTTTGGGGTGTCCTGTGCAGGGCCAGGTACTGGATTGATGATCCTGATGGGTCCCTTCCAACTCAGCATACTCTACGATTTTGTGATATCTTGAGGTGTTAAACAAGCCAATAAAAATATAAAACCCTTCCACACCTTTGAAATCCAGATATTAAATCCTGACATACTTTTTTTTTTTTTAAGTAGTAAACCAAAATTGGTGTTACTGCAGGCTACCTTAAATATCTCCGTAAGAGATAACAATTAATTCTTGTTGGTAACTGTTTAAATTTTTCCATTAGGAAAGTGCTCAGTGTAGTAGAGAGTGAGCTAGGAGTTGTCACTCTACCATCTATGAGTTAGAGTAGAAAAGGCTGAGAGAGCTGGGACTGTTCAGCCTGCAGAAGAGGAGGCTCAGGAGGATCTTGCTAATATAGCTAAATACCTGAAGGGAGGCTGCAAAGAGGTGACTCCTCTCAGAAGTGCCCAGTGATAGGAGGTTCCTTCTGAATGTTGGGAAACACTTTGTCACCAAAATGGCAACTGAGAATTGGAGCAGGTGGCCCAGGGAGGCTGTGGAGCCTCCCACATAGATTTTCAATAGCAGTCTGGACGTCATCCTGGGTAACTGGTTCTAGGTGACCCTTCGAGGGCAGGGGTGTGTGGACAAGGTGACTTCCAGATTTCCCTCCCAACCTCAGCTAGTCTGAACTTCTGTAGATCGTGACAGTTTCAATGTGTCCACTTCTCAAGACAACCCATACTTGTTAAAGACAAGGAGCACACTATGATTTTCAAATGGTCCTTACATTATCCATGTAATGTAGAAGGGTCCAGGAAGCAAGAATTTTTTAATTGTCAAATGCTTCAAATCCACACCTTGTTTGTCATCATCATATTCCTTTTTGATGTGTAACCTGATAACATTTTTATGATTTCAATATGCAGAGTACTTCTTCTCTGAGATAGTGATCTCTGCTGAAAAGTTTGTTCTGCATTAACTCTAACCTTTGTGGAGTTGGGAGGGTGTAGTACATGCTTTCAACTTTTGTTTTTGTTTTGTTTTAAAGTATAATGGGTGATAATAGAGATTTAAGGTCCATGCTGTGAGCTTTACATGGTGAAAAATGTTCAGCACTGTCTGAACAAGGCCTCTGCTTGATAAGGTTGTATTATGTTGGACTTCTGAACAGTTTAAAGAGCTGGTAGGATTTGCCTGGAGTTTATAAGGCTTCATGTGTTGGAGCTCTATTTGTCAGAAAATTTTGCATGTCTTTCTCATCTGTGATTGCTCCTTTGCTGTTAAATATTTTAGATTATCTTTTCTTAGGGACTTGGTTTTGGTTTTAGTTATTTTTTGATAAAGTATCAGTAATGCATCACTATGTGTTCCCCAAAGAGTAAAATTTTAGAGTGGTCCGTGTTCTAGAATCTCAGGCCAGCTCACAAGAAAACAATGTATTCTGTACAGATGGGATTTATCCTCACTGTTGGGAAAACATCTGCTATTCCAGAGAAGATCATTGAGCTCCTTTTCAAGCTTCTGATCTAGGCCTCCCAGCTTGCAGGGCTTTTCCATGGTCTGGGTTTTGCTATTAAAACTTTACAGCAAGTCCGGCTGGATGTATGCATTTTCTTCAGAATGGTCCTTCCTAGTCACTGTGGCTTAACCAGCTCTTTTGAGATAATAAAATCTTAAATAATGTGCTAGCAAATTTTTAATGCTAATTTAACAGACAAACCTATGCAGCTCAGGTAATGTGAAATAATCCCAGTGTTTGCAAGGGTTACATTTCTCAATCAATGTAATAAGTGTTCAGATTTTAGGAACTAATTCACAAGAAAGAAAAAATTAGAATATGGTTGCCCAGCATCCATCTGTGGAGTGCATAACTTGATCATTTTCTTCTCACCATGATATGAAACATGCTTAAATGTGTTGTACTACCCATTGTTCCTGTTCCAATTACTTGTTTTGTTACAGCATGTATACAATTCCCTCCCCTAAACTACATATTAAGGCTTCCAAAAATAGCATCAATTACCTGAGTGCTTTAAAAATCTGGAGAAACTGAAGGGTACTTAACTGAACATGTTACCCAGGTGGCATGTGGGTGAGTGTTACTGGCTGACAGAGCATGTGCTTTTGGTTTTGCTGAGCTCAGCTCTCCATGCTGCCCTTGGGACCGTAATGGCCTGAGAGAGGCTGCAAGAACTTAGGCACAAACAGTGCTTTGACAGATCTCGCTATTTCTTGTTCAGGGAGATCACTTCAAAACATTGTGTATTTCATGGCATAGCTCAGTCTTCTGTTCATTCCTAACTAGCTCCACCATTGTGAGCTGGAATTTGAGTGCTCTAGGTTGCTTACTTGGTCATTAATCTGGTCCTCTTGAAGCTGATAAAAAAAACCAAACAAACTTTGACAGCTTAAACATGAACACCTGTGCATAACGAGGTGTGGCTTCCTTCAGGGTTATACCAGACATCATCTAATATCAGTAAAAATTTTAACCGTATCTTGTTCTATGGGAACAGTGACTAAAATGGGTGAAACTCAATAACAAAGAAGTATGTATAAACTTTGTCATTTTTCAAATGTAAAAATAAATTTCCTTAATATATATTTTTAAAAGAGATAACTTTGTTACCCTTGTAGGAAAAAATTAAGCGAATCCAGCAAATTAGAATGGAGAAAGAACTTCGAGCTCAGCAAATTTTAGAGGTAAAAATAATGGCTGAAATGTAATTTTTCTGTTGCCATTTTAAAGAATGTTGTATTTTAATAGTCACACATGTAGTTGGGAATGTAACTAAATATAACAGCTCTAACAACCTGGACTTCCAAAGGCCAGTTCAAAAATGTGTCTTAAAATATTTTTCTTTAAAGATCAGCATTAACTGTAATCCCTAATCTTACAAGTATTCACTTGGGCTTTTCGGCACAATTTTCTACCAGAATAGTCTTGTGTGTACTTAAGATAACACCAGAGCAATTCCTGTGCTAGAGAACAAGTTTGCAGTAACAGGATGTTAAAACAGTATAATGCTCTGCTCTGTATGAAGTGCAGTGGGTTTAAAAATACTATGTCTATATTAGAGTATACTCTACAGGTTTGCTAGTGTACTAGCAAAGATAGATTGCTAGTTTTCAAGTCTCCACTGACAGAAAAATTAATAGTAATCTCTTTGCCATTGATATTGTTTCTATGTATACTTGATTTCTTAAATTAGCCAGGTGAAGCAATTTTGAGTGGGACTTGAAATTCTGGTTTAATTTTTATAAAGTAACTGAAATGTAAATTGATTGATTATGAAAGCTGCATCAGAGATTCCTTGCAATGTACAGAGTAAGTGATGATGTTCTTAACTTTTAAAGGTACATAACTTTGTTTCTAGTCAGATTATTTTCAAGTTGTGATGGTGCTATTGTGTGACCTGTTTTGCATGCACAGGCAAAAAAGAAAAAGAAGGAAGAAGCAGCAAACGCCAAATTATTGGAAGCGGAAAAACGAATAAAGGTTAGTTTGGAGGACCTCCAAAAACAAGAGCTGTGTTATTGTACATAATGTATGTTGATGTATGAAAGCAGTAAATTTGGGATGCTGTTCATCGATGATGAAGCTGTACATAGAGACAGCGTATAATAACATGTACTTATGGTTATAAAAAGGCATGAAGCATATGCAGAAGAGTTTGTGTATGTGTGACACACACACACAAATACATAGAGACAGTACTTCTTTATGTGGCATTACCATGAGTTTTGCTTATGTGACACCTGGTATGCATAACAAAATGTTCCTGCAGTAACATTATTTACAATATTCTTTTAAGCATACTGTATCAAAAAAATACGTTGTTTCTCAGCAAGCATAGTCTTTTCTAGGCTGTAATGCATACAAGACCACAGAACTCTCTTACAAATACTGGAAAACTGTGTGTGTGTGTGTGTGTGTGTGTGTGTGTGTGTGTATATATAGATGTACTTCTGTTGCTGCTTTGGCATTCTAGGTATGTTCTAACATGGAACTCCCAACTCACCAGACTTACTGTCATTGTATACTCTGTGTACTTCCCTGTGCTCTGTTCATGGAGGTCAGGGAAGTTAGAATTTAACTCAGATGTGCTGTTTTAGTGTGGCAGAACGGTGCAATTTGGTAAGTAAATTTTGACTGATGTTTTAAATACACTTTTGTTCTTCTGTTGAAGGAGAAAGAGATGAGAAGGCAGCAGGCTGTTCTTCTGAAGCACCAGGTTGGTATGTTTGGTTGACCAAACAGACAATGCCAATTGTGAGCTACTACTTTAAGTTATATGGGGGGGTGGAATCCTCAAAATACGCCCTTTTTAAACTTCTGGGTTTGACTCCTGCACAGATTTTCTTTCGCCTTATGATTTTTTTGCTTTGCTTTGGTATTGGGGTCTTTTGGGGGATTATAAAGTGGTTTTATGACTTTGTGATTTCTGTTTCATAATGTTGTGCCAACTCTTTCTACCAGGAGTTGGAGAGGCATAGACTAGATATGGTATGGGTATGTTTATTTTTGTACATCTAACACCGCATTGTGATTTGGTTGTGATATGGTTGTCATAGCAATGCATAAAATGTAGCACTGGCTGCTGTCATATTACATACTGCTGCATGGCTTTACAGCACAGTGCATTGCATACATCTGCTTGTCTTGTCTGTTAAGGAAAAAAAGACATGTCTTGAACATGTGTATAAATTGAATGTGGCAGTAACTAAATGTGGTTTTTAGCCAGGGATCTATGTTACTGATGTCCCAGTAAAAAATGGACTAGTATATAAAATCAGGGATTGATGCAAAATTAACAGGTAGTCACTTGGTTGATTTTTGCAAGCCTTGTCCCATTCACTGGGAATGAATCTAGACATTTTAAATACAATTTGATTTAACCTGTTTTAGAAATCAGGATGATGTCTTCCCATTGTAAGACACTGAGGAAATTAGCTTTCAGTTGGTGGTAAATACATAATGTTATAAGTATACAATGAAACATTACAATGTAATCCTAGCCTCACCAAATTAGATGATAAAATTCCTATAGCCTTTAAGGGGGCCAAGAGTTGCTGTACAGCTGTTAAGGCAAAACCCCTGTACTTGGTGCCCTAGAACAGTGCTCCTTAATGTGTTTGAAGCTACTGACATAATTTACTGAGGGACAGGCATCAGTAAATGCAAGTGTTGTTGCGTACATATATGAACCACCACTGGCTTGATTAAAACTGATCTAGAGCTGATAAAATTAATCATGATAATTTGTTGCTTGGTTACAAAAATGTTAATATTTGCAATGTTTGAAAAAGACCAGTTTAAAATTTATGCTGAATTGGCTATTGAAGAAGTAAATTGCAAGTTCCGTCATAGCAGATGTAAGGTAACTGACCTGTTCCAGCCAACCATTATGCTTTTTGTTCTGCCAGCTTATGAAGGAGCATCACAACTGACCATAAGTAAATCTGTATGCTTCTTTTTTACACTGTCTCCATGTTCATTGCTTTACCTTTTTGCTTTTGATTGTTCTTGTATTTGCTTTCTAAACCTGAACTAAAACATGCACAGACTTGGCCATTCTTGTCCTATATTTAGTATTTACTGTGACTTGTCTATTAATGCTAAGTTTGTTACTTTGCTTTTTTACTGATTTGAAAATGTGGTTTAGTTTTGTTCTAATATTACCTGCTTCAATAGGAACGAGAACGGAGAAGACAACATATGATGCTTATGAAAGCCATGGAAGCACGGAAAAAAGCAGAAGTGAGTATTAACCTCTAAAAGTTTGAAGTTTTCATGGTTTCATTCTGCAGTCATCTGTAGAAGAGCTGTGTCTTTGTACATTATGTATAATTTAATATGTGTACGTTGCAGCAGTAGGACAAGAGCCATTAGGCACAAATTGAAATACAGGAAATTCCATTCAAAGTTAAAAAAACTGGTTTACTTGGAGGGAGATGGTTGAACACTGGCACAAATTGCCCAGTTTTGAGAGTTTTGGATGTTTTTGAGAGGAAACATAAGTAAAATGCAAAAACCCCATAATTACTAACTTACTTTTTGTTTTACTTTTTATGTATTTATTTCTCTATATCCTGAGACTCTTCTTATGTCTGTATCCTGAGACTTTTGTAAACAAAGTACAGATAACTAAGATACTGAAATAAGATAAGCATCATTATAGCAAGTAGTTGTTAAGGAAATTGTTAAAATTTTCTCTATAATGTATTTACAAATTTAGATAAAAGTGACTGACCAAAACCTAGAAAAACTGAATAATACTTCAGTGCAAGGAAATAGAGGAAGATGATACCCTAAGCACCCATTCCACTGGCTAAGTGGTCACTTAGTCTGATCCAGTGCTGTAATTATATTCTTACTCTAATAGAAATAGAACAGTGTTTATTTCAACCAATAAAAGTAAACTTACAATAGATTATGAAACTTACTGCAGTTAAAGTTTACAGTTTTAATAATAACTGTAAATTACTGTGTTGCCATGTAAATATCCATATATACTACTTTTGTTTCTTCTGTCATAGTGTTTCAAATTGGCAAAAACAAGTTGTAGGAAATGCCAGTTGGCCTTGAGACGTTGACATAGGCTAAGATAAAAAGCAATAAAACATTTTCAAAAAACCAATCAGAGAGTATTTTCCATTTTAAAATGAAGTTGGGGATTTTGTGCTGCTTTAGTGTATTGTGATTTTTCCATACAAGATGTCCCTTATGAACTCAGCATAAAGAGAGCCTGTGTTGGCAGTACAGAGGATGCTTACACAGTTGTAGAGCAGCAAGCAGCTGGGTAGTTCTGAATGTCACTGCTTTTTTTTCTGCCAGTGTAAATTTATTGGTCCAAACATGTTCTTTGTGTCCAATGTGAAACTTGATCTTGCATAAAATCCACTAAAGACTGTAGTAGTAGAAGTCATGATCTCTGTGCACTCACAGTGGTTATCCCCAGGTGTCACCAGTGGTCTGGTATACGATACATTCTATATTCCTATAGAATGAAAAGGAAGAATAAAAAGTCAGGGGGCCTGCCAGAACTCTACAGAGAAGTCAGTGCTTAAGACTGACCTACAAATGCATCTGAGCCCTGACTTAGTATTGCCCATACTCTCATTGTTGCAAAATATGGTGATAGTAAATGGACGAGACTAGAATGACCTCTTAAATTAACAAAATAGTAGGGAGTGGTTCTGAGCAATGGGAAGGAGCTTGACTCGGTTCTTTAGCCCTTTGGTGTCCACAGGTGAAAAGCACATACAGTGTCTCCAATTTTGTATTGTATAAAGTTCTTAAGTAGTGGCTCACACACACATACGTGTGTTTGTTTAAATGCACGGTTCTGTACCCTGAAGAGATGGCATTGAATGTGGCAGATTCCATACATTTTGCACTCGATATTGGTTGCACAGTGGTGTGTAGGGAATTGTGGCATCAGGACAATGGATTGGTGTTGAACATGTGGCAGCAGAACTCCTGGCACCGGAGATGGGAAAGGCCATGGGAGCTCCAGGTTCAGAGTCAGTCTTGGTGTGTTACAGACAGAGTTAGTGTAGTATTGGTGTGACTCCACTGTGGAGGGTGTTTAAGAGACAAATAATAGGTGCTTGGCTTCTCACTTGATGATCCCTATGTTCTGGTTGTGCAGATAACACATAAAGGACTGTTCAGTTTCAGGTTGCATGCAAAGTGCATGGTAATTCAAGGCCAGAAGCTACCTGTGTTTGAACAGATGAGTTGTGTTTTATAAGGTATTCATATCTAGTTTATGTATTATGGGACTTTTTAAACCATGTATTGTTTGGAGACGTTTCTTGAGTGGTCTCTGCTGTAGCAGGTGCAGATTAATGATATTGGTGTGTAAGCAGAGCCTTTAAAATCAGATGCCTTGCATGGCAATTCTTTGCCATATTTTCACTCAGTCATCTTTCTGAAATGGATTCTTCAAAGAGTTTCTCAGTGCAAACATACTTAAAACCTGTGTCTGCATGGACAGGAGAAAAAAAAGTGAATCTTAGATAATTTTACAAATTCAGTGATTTTGTTCTCGTTTTCCCCTCCCCTTTGCTTTAATGCAGATTCTTTGATTGATGTGGTGATTATTGAGGTTACAGAAATAGTGCTTTTCAAGTTCTTAGATTGTTCCTTTGTAAGCTTAAATTGTGGGGTTTATTTTTTTCCCTTTTAATTGTCTTAAGGAAAAAGAGCGGCTAAAGCAAGAGAAACGTGATGAAAAAAGATTAAATAAAGAACGTAAACTGGAACAGCGACGATTGGAATTAGAAATGGCAAAGGAGCTAAAGAAGCCTAATGAAGATATGTGCTTAGCAGACCAGAAGGTAATCACAGCAACATAAACTTACTTTTCTTGCTTCTTGTTTGTATATTTTATAATCTGCCAATAACTTTTTTCTTGCAGCCACACTCAAAGCATTCAAGTTTTAATCGAGGTAATTAGAGAACTATTTAAAATATATACAAATACAAGATACTAGGACACTACACAGTAGCATATGTTTAGTTAATAAAAAGCCTTTTGTTTAAAAGAGGCCTGCTTCCCAAAGAGCACAATTGTTTCAAAAAAAATCTTTATTCAAGTTATTTTTACGTCAGGAAAATGCATCATGTCTCAGTACACAGGCACTAACTAGATAGTCATCTAGAGAACTCTTACAAGCTGTTGCTCAAAAAAAATTACTCTCCCAGTCTTCCAGGTTCTTAGTTCTTTTCCTTAAGGACTTGACAAAAGTCGAGTTCAAAGTCTCTGTTCCAGAGAAATCCCTTCCTTTTTTCCCCTAAATAATTTTACACCACCTTTTACAGTAGTTTGGCTCAGAATAGATCCTAACAGTGTCTCCTGTCCAAAAAGGGAAGTATTTCTTAATCTCTTCCCTCCTATAATTTGTGAAAAGTTAAACATGTTTCAGCATTGAATGGATGAGGGGTGCAGTTTCCCTATCGCCTGTACCTTCCAGCGTTGTCGTGCTGTGGGTCAGAAGGAAGTGTTGATCAGTTTTCCCAGCTGGTATCAAAAAAGTTTTCTTTTGAAATTTGCTGCTGAATCTTTTACATTTTTTCTTTACTTTCCAGCCTTTCCCAGAGTTGCCTCGCATCCCAGGCCTCGTTCTTGATGGAAGCACGTTTTCGGATTGTCTCATGGTAGTGCAGTTCCTGCGTAACTTTGGTAAAGTTCTCGGCTTTGATGTGACCGCAGATGTTCCCTCCCTGAGTGTTCTTCAAGAGGGTTTGCTCAACATAGGGGACAGCATGGGAGAAGTACAGGACTTGCTTGTGAAACTTGTCTCTGCAGCTGTGTGTGATCCAGGACTTGGTACAGGATACAAGGTAAAAAAAAAAGAAAAAAATCCATATTAAACACTCTGTATGTATGAATGTATCCTAAAATGCATCTCTGGCACCTCTCTCTTATGGATTTCCATTCTCTTTCTTAATTCATTTCTTCAGTGTCACAACTCTAATGTTACTCCAAAACTTTGTGTCCCATCAGCCTTCCATTTTCCAGAAGTGATGTACTTCTGTGCATTTTCTCTTCACACAAACACACATCCCATTTTTATTTGGACCTTTTGTAGGGCACTGTCACATTTGTGGCCATGTATTTTAACTCCTTTCCATCCATTCCATTGCATTCTTACCCTCATGTTATATTCTCAGTGTATTTTGCCATTTCTTTCCCTAAGGTCTGGTGTCTAGGTCACTTAATCAAAACCCTAATTCATTCATGGCTCTCGTTCTTACTGGCCTTCTTTTTCAAGCCAATACAGCTTTCTTCTACTCTAGAGCTCTACATAGCATCATTGAACAAAGCAGCATTCATCAAGTTTCAGTTGGACCATGCCTTTTTACATGTAATCCATTTAATTATTATTAATGTTATCTCTGTTTTTAAAAATGTAGAGATGAAGACATTCTGATTTGTTACTGCATTTAAGATTTACATTTGCTTGCATAGTTTCAAAGAATAATCATGTTTAAGTCCTTATGTAAAAATGCAAACAAACCCATACCATCTTCTATAAACAATAATACAGCCTACAAAGGAAACCAGTATTTTTTAAACGTGATTGTTTGAAATGTCTTTGTTCTTTCTAGGCTAAAACTATTCTTGGGGAGCACTTACTGAATGTTGGTATCAATCGAGATAATGTGTCTGAGATTCTGCAGATTTTCATGGAGGCTCACTGTGGGCAAACAGAGCTGACAGAGAGCTTGAAGACAAAAGCTTTTCAGGCACATTCTCCAGCTCAGAAAGCATCAGTACTTGCTTTTCTGGTCAATGAGTTAGCATGCAGCAAAAGTGTAGTAAGGTAAGATTTTTCCCAAACAAGTGTGTAAAAATAAAATTATAAAAATGTTGTAGTTCAGAAATGCTCTATATTCACTGTGTTCTGTTACAGGAGGACTACTGATGTTCTTCTTAAAATGAAAGCTGAAATTGGTTGAGTTAATGCTTTTTACCTTTATGTACTGTTGATATGATGGAAGAATAGAACTTTTCCATGTTTGGTCTGTAATTTTGTTTTCAAAGCTTGAACCAAAATTTCTCTAACAATTTTTGGAATAAAAGATGAGGTTGATTACAAAGAAATTTACTAGGTATTCTAGGGAATAATTTAGAAGAGTTATTCGAGGGTTCTGCAGTACACTGTTTTCCCTTTTTCCCTTTTGTTTTTGAAGATGTTTGTTGTCCAAATACTTTAAGTAGGATCATAAGGTGAGTGGCAAGCTTGATGTATCATCATCATAATTCAAGGAAGTGTATATTGCATTTGTGGTCAGTAGTGTATAGCATTTCATAATTCTAAATCCCCCCTATGTTCAACAACTTGTCAAAACCCACCAACGTGCAATAAAAAGTTAGGAAATGCCAGTTTCTAGGGTGCCTGTTCTTCCACAGACTGACTTCCTGTGGTAAAGTCTTTCATCGCCTGATTGAGTGCTGCTTTGTTTCCTGGTGTATTCTGCTGGGTTTGGGACACTGTGCTGCAAAAGTTAATTGGGGTTGTGTAAGGCAGGAGTGGGAGAGATGCTTCAAGTTTTCCAAAGTTGAAAAACAGCAGAAGTGGGCAGTGCAAGTGCTGTGCGTCAGCTGTGCAAGAAAGTTCATGCATATCAATCAAATTCATCATAGAAACTTCCTCTTGTTGCAGATGACTGTGAAGTCTTATTTGTAGAAATGATCAGTCAGAACTTGAGTTTCTATATTTTGATCATAGAAACAACTATAATCTGCTGAATTGTTGAGGTCATGATGTCTCGGAAGTGGGCTCGCAGATGGTGACTGTACCAAAGCCCTTTTTTTGGTTCTTCAGTGAAAAGTCAATGTTGGATTGTAGATCCCAGGGATCCTAGGCAGAATACCTCAGATGTACCAGTGGTAACTGTTTTTTCAGCACAGGGCTACATGCTTTGTGGCAAAGACATTTGGAAGCTTGACACTGAACTAGAGCTACAAAAAGAAATGTTGAATGCCGTGCTTCTTGTGGGAAGAAGGCTGAGGTGATACTGTGGATAAAGACTGACATACGTACAGCAGTTGTGCTGCACTGGCATTCCTAGTATTGTGATTTCCCTTGAAATGATTTATTTTGAATTTTAATGATTTCTCCAAGACAGTTATTTGAGGGGGAAAGTGTTTATATATAAATGTCTGTCAGAGAAAGATACATAAGTTCACAGTTAATGGATTATTTTCATCTTTGACAGTGAAATTGATAAAAACATTGATTATATGTCAAACTTAAGGAGAGATAAATGGATGGTTGAAGGCAAACTTCGGAAGTAAGTTTCATTTCCTTAAATATTACAATATATTGCTTTTTTGCCTTTGTTCATGTACGCTGCTGTATAGGGAATTGGCTCTAAGCACAAAATCAGTTGATGAAGTTACAGGTTTACCAAGAAATTAGTAATCAAACTGCTTAATCTTATAAGGCAGATGTGGATTCAGAATGTTGCAACACCAGTCTTCTACATCTGTTAAAGATGCATGAGATTCAGAGGGTTAGTGTCCCTCAGAATTGGAGCAAAGTCAAGTCTATTTTGTACTCTTTGGAGGAAAGTAAAAACTTTTTAAGAGGAATATTAAAGGAGCCATAAAATTGCTATTGACAATCAAAGTTTATTTGGGCCTACCATAATTCCCAGTGTTCGTTCTGAAAGGCATTTTAAGACAACGTGATTTTTCATACAGCAATTGCCAATCGAATTTTGCTAATTTATGTTATCTTAGTGTTTCTCATCTGTCAGTGTCACGTTGTTCCCTGTAGCTAGGGATCATATGTAGAATGCAAACTTTGAGATATTTTTTATATTTCTATTTAAGGTAAAATTGGAATTTCTTAAGGGTTGTCAGTTTCATATTCACTGTTCTCCCATCCTACAAGACAAAATTCCATACAGCAAGCATACTGGCTCCAACCATCAGGAAGCTGGATGGCATAAAGTTAATGAATCACAGGCGGTAAAAATGCATAGCCAGACTCTGCTTTTTTTTCTTTGTCATCTTTACCTCTTGCTAGGAATGGTAAATCCTTTCTTAGTCCTTGCTTTAGGTACTTGTGTTTCTAATCTTATGTCTCCATTTTTTCCCTTTAATGTATCTCAGAAGGAAGAAGGAGAGAAGTAAAGAAGAAGGACAAGAGGGAGGTAGAGGAAAAAATTAGACCAATAAAAAGAAATTCTCTAGTAATACTGCAAATCCCAGTCTGCACAGAGTTAATGTATTTTATCCTTTAGGATAACCCAGATACTTTTTTTCTGTCTTCATCTGTATCCTCTTGATGGGATATAGTTTAAAAAGTTTTTTTTAAGTTCTGATGTAGCCACAAGTTACCATTAGCAAAATGGGACCCTTCCCTGTCCTTGTCTTCTTAGGGCCTGCTTAGTCTTTCTCTCCCTCCATCAAACTGTAAGTACTTGTAGATGTAGGATCTTCTCTTTTCCTTATAATCTCTAATTTCTTTCCTTTCAAATAGTGAGCATAATACCCGGAAGTTCCAAGCTCCTCCTGCTTGCTACAATCATTTCTTGGTTTTTTTCCATCATGTGTGGATTTCAGGTTCCAGTAGTGCTCTCCCTATTTTCGAGTGCAAGTATTGCAGCAAAGCTCAGAAGTGTTGCTCTTTTGCTTCTTTGAATTCACTGGGCGTGATTCATCTCTTTCATCTTTGATTCAAAATTTTTGAGTTTTCCACTGTTTTTCTGATGAATTCCAAGAAGGTTTTAGAAGAGCCTTCTTTTATCAGTTTTAAACAATGTTTTCTGCTTTATTATGTCAATTGTGTTTTCCATAAACCCCTACAGCTGTTCTGGGGCTTCTCTGAAAAGAAATCCCTAAACCTCAGTCTTCTTTTTGCTATTTTTTTCTACTTCCACACTTCATTCTAGCATGTTACCTTCCCCATCCATTCACATCTTGGTCTAATTTTTAAGCATCACGGTCCCGAACAGTTTTGCATGGGAATACCTGGTTAGTCAAGTACTCACTGTGTGATCAGCAGCTGTGGCCTCTTTTCACATGCCTACAGACCTTTATGTGCCCCTCAGCACATGCCCCTCTTGTAGAGGATGAATAATGGAGGCTGAGGAATGGCTTGCCAGTGTTTGCAGATGTTAATCTTCAAACCTCTGTGTCCAGGCTGCCTGGAAGTATATTCAAGTAGGATGAGAAAAGATTCTATCTGCATCAGATATGTTTGATTAGGGGTATTTTTTGTGCTTATGTTCTCACTTTTTAATGACATAAGCTTCTCAGCTGGGGAGGAGGGCAAAAATAAATACAAAAGCCTGTGCTTGATGGATACAAATAAGCAACAATAAAATCCCAGGTTGGAAAAGGGAATCACTGTATTTTGTTTTAAGGGATGCTTTCCCTCTCCCCACTCTTCCCTTCTCCTCCTTCCCTCAAGGATCTTAATAAGTGTAATATATGTGGTTAGAAATTGAATTCTGAATTGCCTGGACTGTTTCTGCTTAGCTGATGGTTAATGAGAGGTTGCACCTAATTCCTTCTTTATCACATTTAGATGTGAATCTTGCTACTAATCTCTTTCTTTGTAAAGGCACCTATCTCATACAGTCAATTGATCTTTCTTTGTGCTTTCTGTGTGGCAGCTGTGGTCAGAAGACTGTCTCACCTGAGATAATTCTGTGATTTTTTTTTTTTTAAACTAGATAATCAAAGTCTCAGCATCTCCTTTTCCATTACATGTCTTCTCTTTGGCATCTCTTTTGTAGCCCGATCAATATAAAACAGAAGAAAAATTAAATACATCCTCTTAAAGAATTAGGTAATAATTTGGTTTTTTACAAGACTTGAAACAAGTTTTTCACTTGTGCAGCAATGTTCTTTTAACATGCCAGTGTTATGGTATGCTCTAAGTTAATTTCTGTTGAATGAAACCATTTCAACTGTAAATGATGATGGTATATGAAAAGCAGCGTCACTAAAGGGAGAAATTACACCTTGAGTTTGGGTAGGAGATGCTAATGCTGATTTGCAAAACTTCCATTTTTTGAGATGCAAGGTGAAATATGTTAAAAGTATATTAAAAGTAAAATGTTCAGAATTTCTTTGCCTTGGTACTACCTATTACTTACATGCAGAAATTATGGGGAAGGCATGAAAGCTAAGTCAGAAGGTGAATTTTCCTTCTGTGATTTAGTAAACATTATAGATCAGATTAGAGCAGGCTTAAGTCAGTCATATGGTTCTCTGATGGGCCACCCACTCTTATTATAGGACAGTAGACTTTATAATTCTCTCAGCAGTTGCAGATGCAGGTTTGGTCCATACCTGAAGGTGAGAAAGACAGAACAGTTTCCTAAGTGAGGGTTTTCTTCTCTTAGTGAACCATGTGTAGGTAGCAACAGAAAAATTATGCTGCTTCTTGAAATAACCAAACATTTTAAAAGTTACACTGGCATTGGTTTCTGCCTCTGCTTAGGGTACGGACTGCTGCCTTCTTATGCTTGTGGTGCTACCAAAGGAGAGTATCTTTGGTTCATTTGCATCCTTGATAATTTGCAGTATCGTGGAAGCTTCCTTTAATGCTTGACAGCATTACATCTTTAGTTTTGCTTTCAATACAGGTAGCCTTTTTTGTTTCTTCTCACTCCCCTTAGGTATATGAAAGAGGTGTTGGCACGTCATTGAACATTCACTTGCCAGTTTTATTACTGAATTGTCTTTATATCTTAGTGTAAATTGTCTCTAAATTTGTCCAGTGCTGCAGCAGTCAATCCAGTCATTGACTAGTGATTTTGGTAGTTAATTCCTGTGTATGGGCAGGAATTTCCAGTCCACACGAAGAGGGTTTGATGGCTTGAAGTTATCCTGGTAAAAAGGAAATTAGTTTTCTAAAAAAACTTAGTTCAATCGCCTGAGTGGTATTGATGCTCAGTGACACTAAGGGTTTTTGCACCACACATGAAAATGTTATTTGCTTCTAAATTCACTGAGAGGCCTGAGATTTTTTTTTTTTTTTTTTAAAAGGTATTTTAAATCATTAAAACAGGTAAACATCCACTTGATTTGGAAAAATAAATGTATAAAACTTTATAAATTCTCCAGTGGATTAACCAGTGCATAAAAACCCAACCCAAACCAAAACAACAAACCCAAAGCCCAGCAGTTTTCAAGTCCCCTTGATGATTTCTTGGCTAACAGTCTTTTTCTAAAAGAAGTGCTGCTCCCAGTTGAACAGTGACACCTTCATTTCAGTCTGTGCTGTTGAGGACTGGCTCTGGTTATCGGCATTTTAGAAGGCTAATAGATTTGTCAGTATTCCCTGGAGCCAGTACTTGGACAGCACTCATTGTACTTGTAGCCACTTGCTGTATGGAATATTGTTCTGTAGGATGGGAAGAGAGAGGAGTACGACAAGGAAAAATTACGTCCTGGTAATTGTGTTTGTCGTTACCGTTCTGCTTTTCCCATCCTACCTTCTTCAGTCATCTCTTACAAAATCTTTGTCTTTTCTACACGTTTATGAATCTCTTCTAAGTCAGTTGCGTTTTTGGTCTGCGTGATAAGTGACTGGTTCAGCCTGGCTATTTACACCTCCTGTGGTTCAGCATGTTTGCCTGCAAGCTCCCTGATAGGTGGAACTGTAATTTTTGCTGTGTGGAATCTTGTCTTATAGGGGTTTTATAGAAGAAGGAGGTCTACTACAACCATAATAACTGGTATGTAAGTTTCCCTTTTCTTTCATAAAAGGAAAATTGACAGTTTGATTAATCTTTAGTAATTAAGGTAACTAAAATTCCCCAGAAAATAAGTATATCTAGAATAAAAAGATCAGCTAAAGGCCTAAAGTCAAATAATATTTAAAGTTCACAAAAATCTGAAAAAAAAAAAAAGAGAAAATTAAACCAACATTGCCATTGCCATGCAATGTATATAATTTCGTACTTCCAAGTGAGGATTTTTGCCTTTCCCCCCACTCCCTCAGACACAGGTGTTTTGTCATCAAGTTCTTAAATGCATTAAATAGAACCATTTCAACTTCTTTATCTTTTTTCTTCTATATCGTCTTTCCTGACTTCTCAAAATCCCTCCGGTGTTTCATTTCTTCTGGACAGTTACACAATAAAATTGACCTGCGAGAAACAAAGTCTATTCAGAACGGAACCAAGAGTTGTAAGGGGTTTTATAACCTCAGTTTTTCTTGTTGACTAGTGACAATGAATCTTGAGAAAATACAGTGTCATGATAGAACAGAAGCTCTACTTTAAATCTGACATCTACGATTTTCTTTCAATCTCATAGGAGGAGAAGTATGTTTATGCTACAGACATAATCCATAATTTCTCCCTTTCTCATGTGTTCTAAGGCTTAGAATCATTCATGCCAAGAAAACTGGTAAAAGAGATGCTGCAGGCAGTGGGGATGGAGGCGAGGAACCCCATTCCTTGGAGACACCCGCACCTGGCCGCAAGCGCCGGCGGAAGGGAGGGGACAGTGACTATGATGATGATGATGATGATGACAGTGATGATCAGGCAGATGAGGATGATGAGGATGAAGAAGACAAAGACGATAAAAAAGGAAAGAAGGCAGAAGTTTGTGAGGATGAGGTAGGGAATTTTTAGTATATTGAAATTTTATTTGCCAATAAACTAAAACTTGTTTTCCTTCTGTTTTTCTGTAATATGGTACTGTTTCCCCAAAATGTTGCCATGAAAAGGAGGGAAGAATAACTTACCTCCAATGTTCTTAAATTTTTATTAGTTTTTATTATTTTGTTAACTAAAAAACAGAAGAGTAAAGTTATGTTTAACATTCTCTATTGTGAAGCTTGAGTGACCTTCCTGTGTATTTTTTCACAGCTTCTCCCAGGTAGTCAGTGCCTGACTGTATTTGATCACAAGATGGTAAATTCTGTTAGTCAGTGTCAGATACAATACAGGAAGGATCACTGAATGATTTTTAGCTTGCTGAACTGATTTTTAATGGAAATGCACAGGCTTCCACTGGATGGAACCTGATACAAGGCACAAGCAATAGAACTACGTTTTAGTGCACTTGGTGTTGCACTGGGTGTTTTCTGTTTGCCAGAAAATGATCCATTCATGCAAGGTTTGAAGATTTTTAAGACTGCTTGAACAGTGCATATATCCAACATATGTGAACTCAGATCTTTGCATACGCCCTTTATTAGAAACATAGCTAATTTCTAGAGTAGGAATAGCCCTTTGTGATGTTATTCTGGATTTATTTCAAGTACTAGAATTTGTATGAATTTAAGAGAATACCTTAAAGGAGCAGCCCAGAGTTCTTAAAAATAATTCAGAATTAAAAGTAAGTAGTATTTAGATTTCTAATCTCAAGTCCATCCCTTAATCCTTTTCCCTCTTGTATAATCTCCTGTATTGGTGCATTGGGTGTTTCATAGACAAAATTCCAGTAACTGGACAGAAATTCATTTTCTGATCTACCAGAAGTTCCATTGCATTTGTGTTCTGTGTGGTTTTTCAGAAGGCTTCATTCTGATACACTTTTACAGAGCCAAGTAATACAAGAGGTGTATCTTATGGTGCAGATGATTTTGGCCATATTCTTTTGGAAATTTACTGTTATCTCCAAAGATTTTCTTCAACTAAATTAAAACTCTTCTCATGGAAAAGAATCTCATTTTTAAACAGTCAAGAAGAAGGCAACCACGGACTTCATCATGAGTGCATTTCTCTTCAAAAATCAGCAGGATTGATGCTGTAACTTTTATAGCAGAGTTGTAATTTAAATTGGCTCTACAATTTCATGTAGACATTGAAATAAAATACAAATGTGGACTGACCAAAGACTTACTGATAAGATTTTAAGACATGCCATTATTTAATGCATGAGAAACACTTAAAATTATCTTGACTATCTAAAAAGCTTCATAGAAATGAAGATTAAATTCTACAGTGTTGTGTTCATGCACAAACTGAGTTACTTCCAGTTTTCGGCAAACAATTGGCCATGAGCTTTCTCCTTTGTCCACATCTGGGGTGGTTTGAAAAGATTCAAGGTGTATCCTCATTTCAGTTATGTTGTTGCTAGTGAAATATATTGCACAAGCACACAATTTGAACTTTTTGTTCTCTTTAGTATTTTCCTCTCATTTTCTGTTACATCTTTTTCCTGTAATAATGATAAGACATAGTAGTATGATTTTATCCTGAAATAAATTTGGTGTGACAGTAGATTTGGTGATTACAGGATGATGGGGACCAGACAGCAAGTGTTGAAGAACTAGAGAAGCAGATCGAAAAACTGACAAAGGTGAGAGAGACCATTAGTCTTTTTTCTTCTACAAATGTTGTTACTGGATGTCAGGAGTTAGTATATTAAACATAATTTTCAGTGCTCCAAGTTAATATAAATTGAAATAAGTATCTACTCTAGTTTTGTGAAAGTATGAATGATGCTCCAATTCATGACACCTGAATTTTGAGTTCAGTCTGGTGGCCCTAAGTGGATGTCACTCAAAAGGCAGTTAATAATAATAGTTGATAATATATTTCCACTTCTGAGACTAAAAAGTAATGTAATCTTTATCCAGATCTGCTTGATATATTCGTGTTTGTTGATCTTAGAAAGTGATGACAAATTCTGTATATGAGAAGCAATGGCTTCAGTTATACAATGGATTGTGGTTCTCATGCCCTCCTTTGCATGCTGATTTCTGCAGTTGTACTCCAAGCTAATACAGAGCTGTCTGGGCTTCACATTTTGAAAGAAGCAGCAGTAGAATAGGAAGAGAAGTGTAAATGAGAAAGATGTAATGCTCTAATCGGGGGTACTCATGGCCCATGTTTTTATTGTTCCTATTAGAAAATTTGTCATTTAAGACTTTGTGTGTTGGTTTCTCTCATGTTCCAAATTGCAGTAAATTAGCAGTCCAGGATACCACCTGACTCCCAGCAGTGTCAAATTTAGCAGAGCAAGAACTGAATAAACAAACTGAAGTTCTTGTTGGCCCCCCTCAAAGAGCTGTGTTATGTTCAAAGACAGAATTTATTTTTGTGAATTGTTGTTCTCATTCTTTTATGAACAGCTAAAATATCTCATTACTCTCCTATCAGCAGTTGCACTATCATCTATCTTTGGGCCTCTGTTTACCATTTGCTGATGCTGTTTAACTGTTAGGATTTCAGCTGTTCTCATGCAATGAAATCTTTGATCCACTGCTTTTTGAGAGTCAGGGTTAAAAAGACAGGGTTCACCATTGCAGTGTGTTTTTAGAGGAAAACTGATAAACTTAGGCTGAGCCATGGAGTACTTTAAATGATTTTTTTTTTTTTTAAAGGAAGCTTTTTAAGTAAAATCATCAAGGCAGCAGTTGTGATTAGAACAGCACAACACACAGACACACCACTATCCCGGATCTCTGAGAGGACATCCTTGTCTGACCTTTGAACTTCTTTCAGTCTGGCAGCCAGATGTTTTCTGTAATAATGAGATTTTTTTTCCCCCCACTGATTTATAATGCTTTCCCTTTTTTAAATAGCAACAAAGCCAGTACAGAAAGAAATTATTTGAAGCTTCGCACTGTTTGCGTTCCATGATGTTTGGTCAGGATCGTTACAGGCGCCGGTACTGGATTCTGCCCCAGTGTGGTGGTATTTTTGTAGAAGGCATGGAAAGTGGTGAAGGTAAGAGCCATAAAGTAATGGCCCATCTCCAGAGGTGCTGGCATTGTGCAGCAAGGTCTTCACCCTCAACCAGATGCTCAACAGACTGCTGTCAATAGACCTCTCCACTCACGTGTTTCTCTGATATCTCTTTCTGGTTAGGAAAGAGCAGGTAATACCTTTCAAAATGAGGATTGGTATTTTGGAAGTTTTCAGCTGTTACACTTCTACATGTTATGCATTTTCACATTTACCTACTTGCAAAGTTCTTTTTACTTTTTCTGAACTGTTTCAGCTTTCCCTATGCCAGTGACCTCTGTGTATGAAAATTAAGAGGGCCATAGAATGCAGAAAAAAAATTTTCATTCTCAGTTGTTACATTTTCTGCAAATGCACAGATTATTCTGTGCATGAAGTTATGATAGATGTCTGCAAAAATACGACAATTATTTTCATGAAGTGAAGTACCTTGTTTTCTAATCAACCACATGATTCAGTGTCTGTATTTTACCAATTGATCTTTCTTTAACCAGCATTTGCTGAAATTACTTTGCCAAGACTAAAATGTAATTTTGGGGTTGTGACAGTTGTATATTAACTGTGGTTGATTTTTTCACACACTTTAAATTGGATAGATGCAGAAATTGTGTATTAATCTGACTTCTTTGTTGGTATTAGAATTTTTAAACATAAACCTTCATTTTGGGCACAGAAAAACCTTTTCTAATTTTCATATAGATGAACCAAAACATCATTACTTTCACATTTTTCCCCTGAAAAAGTAACCAAAAAAATTCTGATGCGCATCAGAATTGCATGATCTCATGAGAATGGCATCATTCTAGAGAGCTGTTTAATTAACTGTTACTGTATGGCATAGTAGGAAATTTGAGCCTGGTTTTGGGCCCAAAAATAAGCCACAGAACTTCCCCATATGTAATCTTGATCATCAAGTTATCTTTCTGAAATGGGTAGCATAAAAAGTACTTCCTTCTCTGTCTCCTGCTCTGCATTAACTTATGCTCTATGTTAGGAACTACTTTGCTCATGAGTAGCTGCATCCAGAAGGTGCTCTTTGCATTTCCTTGGTTTGCTGTATTTCATTATATTTTAACCAGATGAATCCCCCAAATGCTTTGGAAGTGGTACACAAAGAAAATAATTGACATACACTTACCTGTCTTAAAATAGTAAAAAACCCCACACAAACAAACCCCCACAAAAGTTTTAGCCAAGAGCCATAGGGCAAACCTCTGTTTTAATGTTGTCTTAGTGAAAGTTTCATCTCCCTGAAAAGGAAAACAGTTGTGTTCTTAAATTCTCCCCTACCTCCTCTTCCCCATAGCTCTTAGTCTGCCCTCTTTCTGTAAATTCTGCAGTTTATCTGTTTCTAATTCCTTTACTTAAACCTTGGAAATAGGAGACACAAAGTGTTGAATGATCTGTCCATTTAAACAATTCTTCTCTATCCCTTTCGTGCAGCCGTTTTCGTGCTTATGCTGATACTTAAATTATTTATATCTTGATACAGACTGTAACTGTACATTGGCTTTGTGTTTACACCAAAATGTGTAAACGCATTTTGAAGTTTTAATAGGAAGGAATGTACTTTTCTTTGTAGAAATGACGGTTTTTCAGGAGCAAGTAAACATTTATAGATGTGCCTGCCATGAACTGTAAGCTATGTGTTTATTTGTGACTGCAGTATCTGATGAGCATAAAATAAGGAGTTGGATTTTCTATCTCCTTCCCCTTATGCTAACAGTTCTTTATTTATCAGCATTTTATACTTAGTCTTTGTCTAAGTTAGCAGTCAGTATAAGGGTAGAAGAGAAATGGTTAAGAAAGACTAGTAGACCAAAGAAGACAAAAAAAAAGGTTTTTCTTTTTGTAAAAGGTAGATCTTCAGATCTTTTGCACCTCCTGTGTTTGAAGAAACTTCTTTTTTTAATCACCTTCTGCTTGCTGTACTTTAAATTGCTTAGATGTTAGCTGTCTGCTTAGTTGTATGGAGAGGTCCAATCATCATGTTGGGTGGCTCTTGAAAGAGTCTTAAACTTCAGAGACTGTTAACATTGTTTCCCAGTCAAAGTTGTTAATGATTTGTATTAAAAGAAGTAAAATGTTTAATGTTATCTCAGTGTTTGGGGAAGATTTGATTTTGTAACAGGAATTTTGGTTCTCCATTTTGTAGTTGGATGTGTGCTTAATGAAACGATCAGTTGCAAAAATAAACTTAGGGCTGTCAACGCTGGACTCCCTTGATATCGCCAGAGGGGCTTTTCAATGAGCCATGCGGAGTCTTGCAAAAAGAAAGCTGGCAAAATTTTGTCCCTTTCAGAGACTTGGCACTGGCATACTGCTTCAGATGTGTGAATCTGGTAGCCTGTTAGCCATGTCGAGGTGATTTTTCCTTGAGGTGTTTAGTAGTGTTTAACTGTGTATCCCTAGAAACTTGTTTCCCTCTGCACAGTGCACTGTAAAGTGAGAAGGGATTTCATTAACAACAGTGGCAAAGACATGGGAATCTAACATATGTTGAGCCAAAAATGAAGTCATTTTTAATTTAAACTATGATTATAAAAACTTTGTAAAATAGTTGATCTGTTATAGGTAAATATATTTCTGCTTCTTGTACCTTGTTAGGTCTAGAAGAAATTGCAAAAGAAAAAGAGAAGTTAAAAAAGGAAGAAAGTATGCATATCAAAGAAGAATTTGAAACAGAAGAAAAATTACATTGTTTAGCTACAACTCACTATGAGCAAAAGGAAAATTTGAAAGAAAAGGACAGTACTAACCTGTTTTTACAAAAGCCTGGATCATTTTCAAAATTAAGTAAATTGTTAGAGGTAGCAAAAATGCCACCTGAGTCTGACACTATATCCCCAAAACCTAATGGCAGTGCAGCAAATGGCTGCACGTTATCTTACCCAAGTAACTCAAAAAACTCTCTCTGCAGTCTGCAGCCCCCTGCATCGCAAAGCTCCATTGAGAAGTCTGATTCTAATAGTCTTTTCAGTCCTAATGCAAGTGGGACAGGAAAGTTTTACAGTTCTCCACTAATTCCAAATGATCAGTTGTTAAAGACTCTTACTGAGAAGAGCAGGCAGTGGTTCAGCCTGTTACCACGGGTGCCCTGCGATGACACCTCGGTGACCCACGTGGACACAGCAGCTGGTACAGCTCCGCTCACTCCTCAGTCACATCCACCATCAAAGTCACCGTCACCTGTTCCGTCTCCTCTTCTGGGCTCGACCTCTGCACAGAGCCCTATGGGATTAAGTCCTTTTGCATTGTCACCACTGCAGGTAAAGAAATTAATTTTTGAATAGCTTGAATTTGCAGAGCTTACTTGGGCAGGATGTCTCTTTAGACAAATTATTTCACAGACCTGTGATCATTATATCTGCATTTCTTTATCTTTTTTTCTATTTCTAAATGTTTGTAACTGACTACAGAAGTTTTATAATGCTAGGTTACAATGTGTCAAGTAAGCCAACGTATGATATTTTGTATGTGTATTTCGGTAGTTTAATTTGGCTTTTAGGGTGTTGGCTGCTGGTATTAAATGAAAAGCAAGTAAATAAAAACTAGTTTTTGGAAGTGTAACACACCAAACCCTACTTCTGAAAACTATTGTTTTTTAGCATTAACTGGGCCCTAATAAGAAGTATTACATGTCAGTGTTATTAGTTTTTCTGAAACTAATTGAAGTACTGAGTAAAGGCTTTCTTTGTGTTTTGATTATTGTTTGACAAATAGCATCCTTATCATAGTTCAGGTTTCTTGGTTATAGTAATGGTAGTTGTGCTCTGTAGCAGATGAAGACAGGACTACCTATAATGGGACTTCAGTTTTGTGGATGGCCTACAGGAGTTCTTACTTCAAATGTTCCATTTCCATCTCCTTTACCTGCCCTTGGATCAGGGTTGGGATTATCAGAAGTGAATGGTAACTCATTCTTGGCATCTAGTGTTCCTGCAAGTAAAAGTGAATCACCAGCACTACAAGCTGAAAAAATAGCTTCTGCCCCTTCTACAGCAGCTGAAGTAGCCAAACCTGTAGATTATCCTAACCCAAAGCCTATACCAGAAGGTAAGTGTAATGCAACAATAAGATGATAATTTCTGCAGTGCCTCTATGATGTCACCATTATTTTTTTAAATGATTTGCCTATTGATTTTCTAATCTGATCATGTGTGGTCACATAAAAAAAGCACCTGCAGAGTGTTTATATGCTTGTCTTGATTTAGAAATGCAGTATGGGTGGTGGAGGATTACTGATCCAGAGGACCTAAAATCTTTGCTTAAAGTGCTGCATCTCAGGGGAATAAGAGAAAAGGCCTTACAGAAGCAAATACAGAAACACATGGATTATATCACTCTGGCCTGCATCAAAAACAAGGATGGTATGTAGTTGATATTTATGTTACACATGGTGTTGGGGCACGAGATAACTGGCATAGAGCTCTTTGAGATGTGTTTAGCAGGAGAGTTAAAGTAATGGTTGGACAAAAAAGGTAAATGTCTCCTTATCTGTAGTTGCCTTTTCACCAGCCTTGTTCTGGAAAGTTACTGGATTGGAGAAATGCCATTAAATATAAATAGTTCTAGTGATATAAGTAACCTTCTTAAGCTCTGGTAACCTTCTGAAGCTCTTTCCATCTTTGTAACACTCGGCCTCTCCTTCCCCTTCTTGCCTTTAAATTGCAAGTTTGAAAGCATACAGAATTTGTTGTCCATATTGGGTATTTTAAGAATAATATACTTTTACAACAGTTCTTCAGCATTTAAATGGAGTGACAGGTAAATCAGCTTGAATTTACCAGTGCAGTTGTAATGCTAATTAAAATAATAAAAATGTGATTCTCAAATACAGTTGCAATTATTGATATCAATGAAAATGAAGATAACCAGGTAACTCGGGATGTTGTGGAAAACTGGTCAGTAGAAGAACAAGCTATGGAGATGGATCTTGCTATTCTTCAGCAGGTGGAAGATCTAGAGAGGAGAGTTGCATCAGCTAGTTTACAAGTTAAGGTAAAACCAACTTTCAGTAAAATGTCTCTTTAAAACAAGTGGTAAGAATTTAAAGCAGATAGCAATCCTTGTGTGTTGGTAAGTGCCTTCTTACTCCATCTTAATTGCCTACAAATGAAACAAATACACTGTGCAGTATCCTGGAGATTTGTGTCTGAAACGTTTTATTGCAGTTCAGTCTTCAGCTGAAGATGCTCAGAATGGCAGTTCCTGGAGAGTGTTCTCCTACAGTGCAGTTCGGTGCACGTTTTGTTAAGCTTTTCTGAATGCAAAGATTGTATTTCATATAGACTGCTTAACTCTCAGGGGGTTTGCCACAGTTCTGCCTGATTTGTGTGGTTGTTGCTGTTAATGCTTTCAGAAATGCCTACAGGTGCATCAGAATAATTTGCTTGAATATTGTGCAGACATGGAGAAGATGTAATGGTTATGAGTGTGGTAGAGTTAAGAATTCTCTGGATTTTGGAATTTTTCCAGTGTTGGGTATAAGGTTATCAAATTGCATATGTTTGGTTATAGTACAGGTGCACTGTTTGGGATCTAGTTTTTGGCATGAGATGAATGTTATTTTCCTGTGTCCTGATACTGTCTCCTGAGCCTGCTAAACAGATAGACCTGTTCTGATGTTTTGACCAATAGAACAGGATATTCACAAGGGGATACGAATGCACATTGTTGCAGAAAGGTCCCTTCAGAAAGTCTGGTAATGCTTGTGTTTCTTGATTAATTATTTTAGTTCTCTGGATATTTTGGAAAATGTCTTTACAGATGGATTACAAGTAACCAAGATCTACTGGAAACAGCGCTTCAATTACTTAGTTTGATTCCGTAGAACAGTTCCTCTGTTTACACACTGAGTTAACAGCAACCAATAAATGCACAAACCTTTCTATTGACATAGGGTTGGCTGTGTCCTGAACCTGCATCAGAGAGAGACGACTTGGTATATCGTGAACATAAGTCAATTACTAGATTGCACAAGAAGCACGATGGAGATTGTGCTGGAGGCGGAGAAGGCAATGCCAGCTCTCTAGAGCGGAGGAGTGACAACCCTCTAGATATAGCTGTAACCAGGCTTGCTGACTTGGAGCGGAACATAGAGCGAAGGTATCTGAAGAGCCCCTTAAGTACCACCATTCAGATCAAACTGGATAATGTGGGCACAGTTACTGTCCCTGCTCCTGCACCATCTATTAGTGGTGATGGTGACGGGTAGGTTATTGAGATTAACTTGAAAAATTATTGTGCTTCTTTGCTAATTGGAGCCTATTTTCTTATTGCCTGTTATCTATGTACTTTCTTGTATGTCTGTGATCCATATGGATCATGTTATTCTGCATGGTGCTTTGTAAAGATTTTTTTTGTTATGTTTGTTAATAATCTTGCAAAGTTATCTTACATTTAACTGGTTGTGACTAAGCTTTGAGGCACGTAGCCACAGTCTGTGCACTACATGAAATTTAGTTGCTTAAACCTTATACTTATTGGCTGTGTACGTTTTGTCATTGCTTGGCTTTCAATGTGATAATGATTGTTCCACATTTAAACATGAGCAAACATGGGTGTTGACCTATTTAATTTCCCTGTATTTTAATGCAGAGCTGAAGAGGATATTGCTCCAGGGCTAAGGGTGTGGAGAAGGGCATTGTCAGAAGCGCGCAGTGCTGCCCAGGTAGCTCTGTGCATTCAGCAGTTACAGAAATCAATAGCATGGGAAAAATCCATTATGAAAGTTGTAAGTATCTAAACTGTTTTTGCTATATCCCATTTTCCGACTTTAGGCGTTTTATTGTCATGGTGAATAAGGCATTTCTTACTACCTCACATAAAACCTCACACAGTTAAACTGTACATTGTGCACAGATGAGTAAGCCTAATGGAAAAGACTGTCCCTTGCTTGCCAAATTCAGCATCCTGAACTTGCTCCGATAAAAAGCTCTTTAAATGGTTACGTTATTAAAGATGGTAATTATTCTTTGATGATGACATCAAGGTAAAAGAGAGTAATTTCTTGCTCCCATCTGATGAAAGATACACTTTCTAGTGGAAAATCTTGCGTCTCATCTGTGACACAAGTTTTATGGAAGTTCAACATCATATATTCTTCATTAAGGATTTCATTTTTCAGAAAGTTGAGATGCTCCAAATATGTGGCTTCTTTGCATGCAGAGTTCTCACAACTGAACATACAAATTAGGCAAGTGTGTGAGCAGACAGGCTGAAATATATCCGTTTCCTTGTACGCTTAGCAAGTCAATCTGTGTTAACTACATATATAAAAAAAGCATGTAAAGGGGATATGTCAAACTTTGCATGGACCTCTGCACCTCAAATTTCTGAGAACAAAACCTATTACTACAGCAGTAGTGACTATGATGTGATCAAGTATGTCCAGTGTTGTTGTGTAGTGGGTGGCAAATTGACTCTTCCATCTGTGGTCCTTTTCCTGATTTTTAAATTTCTGTCAGTCCTATACAGATTCTGATTGTATCTGGACAATTAAAGGATGATTTAAATAAAAGCTGTAATGTCAGGCTGTACTTTTGAGTTTATATAGCTGTTAGTTTAAAGCAGTATCTTTAGAGCAAAAAGCTTACGAATTTGCACCTGAAAAGGCACTGGAACGTTTCAAGATGAAGTAATTTATTATTCAGAAAAAAATATATCACTCTCAATTTGTTTTAAATATTCTCTGCATTTAATTACACACAGTTGGTTAGAGCAGGGTGCTCATAATGCCAGGGTCATGGATTTGATCCCTGTATGGGCCATTCACTTAAGAGGTGGCCTCGATGATCCTTGTGGGTCCCTTCCAACTCAGAATATTCTGTGATATCAGTAAACATACGTATTTGGTGACAGTATTTGGAAATTTTTTAAGTTCCTGGATGTCTAGAAATAAGGGATTAGCAAAATCACACAATGTATGTAAGAAAATGGCAGTCCTTTAGATGTTTTTAAGTTAGTATGAATTTTACGAAGTCCTGGGATCATTTGTTTTGCTTTACTGAAGTTGTTCATGGTGGCCCTTGGATAAGATCCTTACCAATTACTATTTGGAAATACTCTTGTAAAATATAAATTTTCTTTATTAAGTAGCAATATACATATGCAGTTTTGGCATAAATGAAGAGAACATTTCTGAGATAGTATGTTTGGGCCAAGACGGTTTGATAGGTATACTTTTACTTCTCACAGACATTAATAAATTATAAAAAGTGCTCATCGTTTTGTGTGCTGTAGGGACACCTGTCTTATAATAAATGAATTGCTTTTCCAACATGTTCCCCAAATGTAGCCTTTAAATGAGTTCCTTACATGCTCCATATATTCTTCCATGGATACGATCATTAGCAGATTCTGATTGGAGTAAAATGAAAGTAATTTTGAGAGTGAATTTGTGTGTTTGAAGGAGAAGGGTAGTTTAGGTACCATTTATGTGTTTCAAATTTTAAAAAATGGAATTAAACCAGTTTTTCATGAATTACAGTACTGCCAAATTTGTCGAAAGGGAGATAATGAGGAACTGCTGCTCCTTTGTGATGGCTGTGATAAAGGCTGTCACACCTACTGCCATAGACCCAAGATCAGCACCATCCCAGATGGGGACTGGTTCTGTCCTGCCTGCATAGCAAAGGTAACACTCCTGTCAGGATGAAGGGACTGGAGCAAGTGACTAGTTTATTATATGTGATAGATTTACAGGTCTACCAGTGCTTTCTTCAACGAAAATAATGGTCTGTATGTTTTATGGGGGGCTCCCATTAAATGATGAGATTAGTAGTTTTATTTAACTTGTATTTTAGTGGCAGTAAGGGCTATGGTCTTATTTGTTCTAATCTGTGGGCTTTTTAATGTAAGTAGATACAGAATTTTCATGCTAATTCCATACCATAATTTTTAATTTCTCTTTTAAAATTTATTCAGTATTTGTCTTTCAAATTTCATCATTAAGTGTTGACAGACCAATGTCTCAGGTCCTGTTTTAAAAGAAAAAGCAGAGAAAAAACTTAGTGTGTTTTTTTTGTTTTGGTTTGGGTTGTTTTTTAGTATGTTCATATCGGTCATTTAGGAATGGACTGATGTTTGTCCAAAACTATGCCAGCTTGGTTTGTTAGGAGGTACTGTTTTACCAATTTGAATGTCAGGTGCTTTTGTATTGTCACAAGTTGAGAACCTAAGTCACTCGTACCAGGAATTTCTGCAGTCGTAATTTGCCTCCGAGAAGAGCAAAAAGTGAATAATCTCTAATATTAACTATTTAATATGTTTCGGTGCTTCTGTTTCTAATATTCATTGCTGTTGATGATAACAGAGGTTTCTGTAATTTCTAGGTTATTACTTATTTCACTTCTCTCTATTGTAGGCAAGTGGTCAAACTCTAAAGATAAAAAAACTTCAAATTAAAGGTAAAAAAAGTAATGAACAAAAGAGAAGCAGGAAATTAGCAGGAGAAACAGAGGATGAAGACTCTGCAACTACAAGCGCTGCCTTAAAAAGAGGAAAAACAGACCCTAAGAAAAGAAAAATGGATGAAAATGTTTCTGTAAGCCAGTTAAAGCAAGAAAATTGCACTGCTGTTAAGAAACCTAAGAGAGATGGAGACTCCAAGGACCTGGCTTTATGCAGGTAAAGTGTCAGATGCTAAATTTAGGGGTAAGTCTTGTTGAAACAAATAGTACTTGATCCTTTTCATCTCTGTTCTGGGGAACAGGAATGCTATTCTTTGTCATATGTATGTATATATGCACATAATGTGTGTGTATGTGTATATGTACACACACATGTGTCTGCTGGGAGAGTGCTTCTTTCAAGCCTGGGAAGAATGAACCCCAGTGGCAGTGGCAGTGGCACTGACACCTTCTCAAGTGTATCAAAGACAATTCTCCACTGTGTCCGAGGGCGTTGATTACAGAGGGGCGCACACAAATCGTCTGCTCTGGTAGCACTGCTACTCCCTCAAAAGAGACGCAGTTCAGCCTTGTCACAGTTTTGGAAAGTCAGTGTTAGCACCTGGTTTGCAAACGGTTTACATTGAGGATCAAAGCTGCAGGACATGTTTTCTTTTGGAATGTTGATCATTAGATTGTCATCTTACAGAGGTTGCCTGGAGGGAACTTAATGCTATTTTAGTTACTCAGTTGTCTGTCTCTATATACATTGTTCTCAGCCTTTCAACAGGGTGCAGAATAAACTGTTTTCCTTTTGTAAAGTGAATAGTTTGGCAGTTCATAAGGAATTTATGTAATAGTGAAAACACTCTGTGAATGTATGACCAGTTTAAAAATACTTCTGAAACCTTATTTTATTCAGCATGATTCTCTCAGAATTGGAAACTCATGAAGATGCCTGGCCTTTCTTACTTCCTGTAAACTTGAAACTTGTTCCTGGTTATAAGAAAGTTATTAAAAAACCTATGGACTTTTCTACCATTAGAGACAAGCTGAGTAGTGGACAGTAAGTAAACATACTGTAAATTTTACTTTACATTTTAAAAATATTTAAGCACTGAAATACAATACATTTTTAAAATTAGCTAAACTGTATTGTTCAGCTCTGACACCTCTGTGATTACTTTTACCGTCAAAATAAAAATTCTTAATTGTATGCTTTCATCTTTGCCATATCCAAGTGCAATAGCATGTTGTATGGGAGAATGTGTGGAACTGGCTGAAAAACAATAAAACTGCCAGGTCAAATGCACCAGAACAATCAACAGGAAAGCTTTTTTTCCTCATCTTTTTTCATGGAGACATCTTAGTGTTACTTCATGTTAGAGAGAACCAACTGTTTTACAGGCTTTAAGCTAGTGGAGTCCTTGTAAATGATGTGGCTGTGGAGTGAATTGCCAGCTCTGTGGTGGTAACACTCTTGTAAAGGTGGTTAATAATTTTATAGTCCTACAATTTGACTGCACAGATTTTTTAAAAAGAAGACGACTCTATATGCCTCTGTTTACCTTCCCTCCTTGTTAATATCTCTGTGCTCTAATGAAGCTGTAAAGATGGACCTGCTTGCAGTGTCTGTCAGCTCCACACAGAGCAACTTCCCTCAGCACAAGGAGCTTTTTAACCTCTTCAGGCTTTTTCTCCCATGAATATAAAATTTAAATGTTCCCCATGTGCTCGTATCAGTAGACTTGTAATTCTTTTATTCTTATTTTTAATAATTCATAGGCATATTGGAACACTCTTTGGGCCATTCAGGAGTATGTTCAGGGTAATAAAAAGAATTAGCAAAGACAGTGTCACAGGCAGCCTTTTTCTGTACCCATTTGTTTCCTCTTTTAGATAAATTCAGCTCTATTCAACACTTAGAAAGGACACTGAGCCCAAGAATAGATGCATAAATGGAAAACAGCCATAGCATTTTAACTAGAAAGCTGTTGAAGAGAAGGAGGAATTAGTTTTTTAATAGTTTGTTTTCCAGTACAGGCATGAAATTCTACCTTACAAAACTTCTGAGGAAAACAACAAAACAGGGACAAGAGAGTATTTCCTTTCATTGATGTTCATTTTCTTGTTAGAAATTCTAATTTAAATTCTTATTTAAATATTTTCTCATGTAGTTGAAATATTTTTCTGCTTTGATTCTCTGTGTTCCAAAAATCATTTACTTCTTGCTTCTTTCAGGTACCCTAATCTTGAAGCATTTTCGCTGGATGTCAGGCTTGTTTTTGACAACTGTGAAACTTTCAATGAAGATGATTCTGACATAGGCAGGGCTGGCCACAACATGAGGAAGTATTTTGAAAAAAAATGGACAGAGATTTTCAAAGTGAGCTGAAGCTACTAGAACTCATTTTTTCTTTTCTTTTTTTTTTTTTTTTGCATTAAATGAGGACTGATAAGACCAGCAATGTGAACTATATTTACATGGAAGTGCAAGGCACATACGTAACTGATTTTTTCCTTTAAAATATCACAGAGTTGTGATACTAGTTTTAAAGGCTTCACTCCTACAGCAACCATGGCCCCTTGGTTATTGGTTTGTGTGTTTTAACAAACTAATTTAGGTAGAACAGGGAAGCACACCCAAAGAATTTCAAAGAAAGGGGTGTTATAGTGCAATAGCAATTTATCAAAACGCACTGAATATTCAACCACCAGAGCTCTACTTGGGGAAATGGTTCTCTTTTCCCTTTCAATAAATATCTATTTTTCTTTTTTTTTTACTTTGTAGTTTATTTTTTAGTGAATGTATTTAATTTTATGAATTATTTATGATTATACAGCATTCAGAATCTTCGTTTTCTGTGAAAAGGAAGAACTACAAAATTGCTTTAAATGTTGAAAATACAAGGAATGTTTTAAAATATAAAACAAAGCCAAGTAAAACTGTTTACACTGATGTGCTGTGAAGGCACTAAAAATTAAACTTTACTGTAGAGTTACAAGTACATTTATATATATGTTGCTGCATCACTTGTGTAGTTAAATTGTATTTCAAGACAGTGAAGAAAAATTGAGACATGTATATACTGTTCATTATTGTTTATATTAAGTCTTGTTTTAAATATGTATGATGTGTACATATTGTTTGCAGACATTATTGTTTATGCCTTAGGAGGACGGTAGCATTTTATTTTAGTCTTAAGGTAATTAGAGATCTATGGCTTGTACAGTAATTATCCTCTACCAACACTGTGGAGTCTCCTTAATCTTGGTAGTGCCTGCCTTTACAACAGGGTGTAGGGGATATTAGTTTTCCATTTTTCTATTTTGTTATATAATTTCAAGCCACCACGGCCTCAAATTCAAGTATAATCATTTGTATTCATGTGGAAAAAAATCGTGACAATTTCCTACGCACACAGTATTTTTTCATAGAAACATTTCCCTCCATTTGCCTTGCCACAGAATAACAAAAGAAGACATTTGTAACCACTGTGTTTTATCTACTGTGTGTTGTGGTGGCCTGTTGGGGCAGATAGATTGGAATTTTTTTTGTACTAATGTAAGAGTACTTGAAGTTTTATTTAAAAGAAATGTTGTGGAAAGGTAGCATTCTTTTTCTTTTACTTTTTTTAGGAGTGTTATTTTTCACTAGTATGTGTGGCACGGATACAATAAAAGACTGTTTTGCAAACCAGATTTTCTTGGCAATTTTAATACTTCAGGTCCTGTGTATACAGGTTTTTTGGTTTGGGGTTTTTTTTTTTAGATAATATCTTGGAAGTCTTGCATTTAACATTCAGTTCTTCTTATGATGCATCTAATTCTCCTGAGCTTTTAATGGCAGTTCAAAAGGAAGCAACTGCCAAGCAGTCAAAGAGCAGTTCCCTGTCTGTAAATAACTGAGGTGCTGCCAGGCTGATCGCTGTCCTTACGGACATGGAAATGCACACAGTGGATTATGTTTCTGAAAACCACTGTCCATGTAAGGTTTTGTCCCTTTTTTGGCCTGTAGGAGGACATTAGTCATAATCCTTGCTTTGACTGAAGAAAATACAGGAATTACAAACAGATATTGTGGAACCACAATACCTGTAGTTCTCTCACAAAATAATTTTGGGACGGTATTGGTTTTTGCTTTTAAACCAGGTCTGCCATGTTTGAGTCTTAGTGCCTATTTTTAAATTAATGTTTCTATTGCCCTCCCCAGAATATCTTGTCCAGTAATATTTTTCTTTATTCCAAAATCCTGTTAGAATAATCTGTTATTACTTTGAATAAAATAATCACATTTGGGTGTCAGTCTTGCATGTTAATGTGAGCTCCTACACTGACTGCTCCACGCCTTTCCTATTCATGACCTTTCTGAAGACTTCAGTAAAGAGGCTTGCTGACATGTACCAAAGATGTGAATATTAATCAGTGTTTTGAATGTATGATGGTAAGCTTCTAAGAAGGTATTATAAATATGCTTAGATTATTGAGAAATCTAGTTCTTCAATGAAAAAAAATTTTTTTTTCAGATTCTGTACTGGTTAATGCTTTGTCTGTAATAGTAGAACTGTTAGTTTTCTGAAACGTCAGACAGGTTACCAGCTACACTACATACAATATCTATAGTAAAAGTTGCATTGTTTTCAGCTTGTATCCCAATTCAGCTGAACAGCTGGGAAGTTGAAGGTGGCAACAGCTGCTATAGTGATGACAGTGAGACAAGCATCACCTCTCTAACTTGACATGGCCAATGTATTGCTTTGCTTGCTAACAGCCAGTGTCTTCATTACTATTGCAGTAAAATCAAATATACAGGAAATACTATATTTGAATGGCAAGCTTGAATCATGCATATGCCCTCATATCTCCATAGAAAAGAGCAGGGATTTAACCACTAGAAAAATGTTTGTAACGTTTCTTCTTTGCTAATTTTCTCTCCTGTTGATTTTGTATGTTTTCTTAAGAGGAAGTTTTCCGGTGTGCTCTCATCCTTTCTGAACTAAGTGTGCCAGTCTTAGTTTAGAGAATTTATTCCAAAACTTTCAAACTTATTTTAAGTACTGTAATGGTGCTCAATGAAGAGTGTTTTGGTTGAGTGTGGGTTCTCTTTTGTCTCTTGTCAGCTCTTTGAAAAAAATGGGATGATACAAAAGCAGCTGAAAAGTTGTCTTGGACAAAATATGTATCTTCAAAAGGAGGTCTAAAGCTTTCTTTTTAATACTGGCTGTCACCTAGGATTCAGAACAATGAAAGGCCAGGCTTCAGCCGTCGATCAAGAGTGTGCAATCAAATAACGTGCTATAAAACAGAGCGTGAGATGGTACAGACTAAACACAGAAGGCCAGTCATTTAGGGAATGCTTCCTGGGCACAGTGACTCCGAGAAAGTGACTTTGTCTTCCTCAAAACACATAGGTGCTGGCTAAACCACTTATTTTGCATGAGTTGCTGAGCGTGTATGATGAGGGGGAAGAGGGCGACGGTGCACATTTCCTGACGGACGCTGAGACTAAGGGCGCACTCTTTTTGTTGGAACTCACCTTCGCTCTGCTCGAGGCCCGCGCCTGTGAAGGGCTGGGGCCGGGGTGAGACGATCACCGTGTCGATCTCAGCGGCGGAGTGCGGCCCCGCTGCCCGCTGGGACACGGGCGGCGTCCGGTAGTGCCGCGGCTATGAGGGCGCGGTAGTGGCCGGGAGCGTCCGGCCCCGCCCGCACCCACGCTGGGTCCGTGCCAACGCAGCCATAGCGCCGGCGGATGTTGTGCGGCTGCGGGCCGGAGCTGAGGGCGCGGAGGGCTGAAAGTCGCACGATCCGCGGCCGGGGTGCCTCAGGGCCGGGACCAACGGCGGCGGTGATAGCGGGTAAGACAGCGCCGGCTCCCCCGCGGCCGGCGTGCAGTGGCGCGGCCCGGAGCGGGGTGGGTCGGCCTGGGCTGTACCATGCCGGGAGGCCGGGGGGGTACCGCGCGTGCGCAGCTCCCTGGGTCGTGCGGAGGTGACCGAGGCCGGAAGCGCCGCGGTTGGAGCGCGGAAGGTGCGGGCGCGGCCGGACGGGTGGCCGCGCCGGGTGGCCGCGCCTGGTGGCCGCGGGGCCCCCGCGCAGCCGGGACAGAGTGTTGTTCACCCGCCACCTGCCACTGGAGCTCGAGGTGACTCCGCCGACCTCCCGAGCGTGTCCCGGCCGCGCCGCCAGCGCGATGGGTTGGGTGGAGCTAGGCTGGCGGAAAGAGCGATAGGGAAGGGACTGCCAGCCGCGTCGAGAATTGCTGTAGCTCTTTCTGTGGGCAGGTGCTGCTGGTTTATGGATTATGAAAAAAATACGTAACTGCCAGAGGAGGTGATGCTGTGGTGGTGAACATCTCTCTGGTGATGAATGCTCCCGCTGCTCCTCGCTCCCTCAGTCGGTTTATTGATACGGAAACGTCTTGTTCTTAGGTTTGCTTTCCTGCAGGGAGCTCCTGAAAGTCTCCTGACAGTGAGATCAAGGTGCCTTTTTCAGCTCATCTTTCCAGATGTCAAGCTTTGTCTGACTCTTCAGTTTCTCATAGTTGAAGAAAATGTGTTTATTTTCTTTCTACAGCTAAGACGTGTTACTGATATTACTTCATCTGCTTAATGGTTTTAAAGAGAGTAGTAGTAAAACTACTACTACAGAGCATCCTGAGACTAAAACAGATAGTATTCAGTGATCTGGTCTTTAACTGAATCGGTGTGCCATACACTTGTCTGAAGAGAACAAGTATTTTGCCCTTACCTATGCACCTTTGTGTCTGTATGTATGCTTACATACATGCACGTGTGCATACATTTATACATACTTGCATGTCCACATCCATACAAACATGTGTGTGTGCATGTTTATATGTTAAAAAAAGTGTGAGTATATGTGATTTTGTTCACAGATGCCTCAGCATTGAAATTATTATTCAGAATGAAGCACTTACCTAATAGCAGACTGTTATTTAAGTTAACTAAATATAAATAATATTACAGGTTTTTTTCATTATAAACAGCTTTTAAGAGTTGTAGGCACTTCATTTTGGCTCGGTGCTTCCTTATTCTCAGGAAACTTGTCTGATCTGCAGCATGGGGAGTAACTGGTTGGAATGTACTTCTTCGGGGATTTGCTGGACCTCAACAGTATAAATCACTTGTCTGATGTAATTTAAACTGGTTCCAGTAGTTTTAAGTCCTGGGAAAATGCATGTGAAATTCATATTGTCTTTTGTTGTTCTGTGTAATAACAAATGCATTTTCTGGAGAGGTTCTGATTCTGATCACCTAATTAATGTTCACATTTTGACTTAAATGTTTCAGTCAGTCTGGTCAAACCTTGGATTGGCAACACAAGTAAATGGTATTGCTCTGATGTTTTGCCATCACTACTGTTGCTATCTGTGAAAATAAGCACAAGGGAGCTCTTGGACAAATTCAAACAAAACAGAAGAGGATGCAAGCAAGGACAGATAGCCTGGGAGGAATACAGAGAGATTGTTTGAGCAGTCAGGGATTAGGTTGGGAAAGCTAAAGTCCTGATGGAATTAAATCCAGACAGGATGTCAGGGGCAATAAGAAAACCTTCCATAGTTATGTTGGTGATAAAAGGAAGATTAGGAAAAATGTGGGCCCTCTCTGAAAGGAAGCAGTAGACCTGGTTATCCAAGACATGGAGAAGGCTGAGGTACTTAATGACTTTTTTTTGTCTCGGTCTTCACTGGAAAGTGCTCTAGCCACGCTACAAGAAGGCTGGAGAGAGACTTTTTACAAGGGCATGCAGTGATAAAAACAGGAATGGATTTAAACCAAGAGTAGGTTTAGATTAGAGATTCGGAAGAAGTTCTTGTCTGTGCGGGTGGTGAGGCCCTGGCACAGGTTGCCCAGAGCAGCTGTGGCTGCCCCATCCTGGAAGTGTCCAAGGCCAGGTTGGACGGGGCTTGGAGCAACCTGGGATAGTGGAAGGTGTCCCTGCCCATGGCAGAGGGTGAGACTGGATGAACTTTAACATCCTTTCCAACGCAAACTAGTCTGTGATTTCGCGATTCTGTGCTTAATGCTAGGTGAAAAATATACCTTTGCAAATGAGTTTTTCTTTCTTTTTTTCCTTCAGAATTTTGCAATATGTTGCATTTATGAAATAGGAAATTAAGTCTAGCTGTTAAACTCTTTTTCAGATTTTTATTTTTTTTTAAATGGCGACATTAATTCGCACTTTAGCCGATCATAGTGATGATGTCAACTACTGCGCCTTCTCATCATCGTGCTTGGCTACTTGTTCCCTGGACAAAACAATTCGTGTTTATTCTTTGAGCAACTTCACTGAGCTTCCGTACTCGCCTTTGAAGGGCCACGCGTACGCTGTGCACTGCTGCTGCTTCTCGCCGTCGGGCCGCGCGCTGGCCTCGTGCTCCACCGACGGCACCACGGCGCTGTGGGACGCGCGCGACGGCCGCAGGCTGGCGGTGCTGCAGCAGCCCGGGGCCAGCCCCGTCAGGGTCTGCCGCTTCTCTCCGCAGGCCACCTACCTCCTGTCAGGGGCGGCGGACGGCAGCGTGGTTCTTTGGAACGTGCAGTCGTTGAAACTCTACCGGTGAGTGCCAAAAAGTTTTTGACAAATACTCTGTTTTGAAGTGATTATAGTTCAGGTAGTATGCTGTACTGTATACAAGATATGCGGACTTACACCGCTGATGGATATCGCAAAGAAACGGGATAGGTTTTAGATGACCAAGAGATTTATCAGTAGGAGAGGGAGAAGTGCTGAGTAGCTTTTTGGTTTTTTAAGTTAAACAACGCGAACTCAAGAAGCTTTAATTTTTACAAAGTTATTTTGCATCTAAATCCTGGTTTTTTAAAAGTTCATTTCACTGATTTAACATGAGATGAGGATGCATTGCATACTGCATGCATCTGGTTTCTAAACGGTGAGTCAGCAGGTTGTGATACATAATATAGTTAGTGGAGCCTGACTGTACTGTGTGCTTTATATTGCATTATACATAGTAGTATAAATTAAATGTTTTATTACTGGGAGTTTGGAGCCTAGGAAGGTCCTGGAAGCTTGATAATAATCCAGCAGTCAGTTTGGAAACTGTGGACCTGTCCTGAAACTATGTAGTTTAAGACATAAAGCAACAGAAAGAATTGGAGCTAACTAAATAACTTAAGCATGACAGTCAACATTTCACATAGGTTTCCAAGAAACATTTGAAACAAAGCAGATGAGCATATTTATTGGTGTTGAACAGTTAAAGGCATGAACCTTAGAGCTATCTTCAAAGTCCTCCTCCGCATATCTGTCTTTCAGTGAATTCTTCAGGCCAGTTGTTGTAATCTGTACTTGAGCAAGACATTATTTAGGTTTTAGGGCTCTATTACACAACTAAATTACTCTGTAAAGTTAGAAAAGTAGTTGAGAATTTGAGGAACTGATGTTGTGCTCAGGATTGAGGGAGCAGCTATTTCTGAAAGACAAAGTTGTTTGATGTTGGTAGTCCCCTGTCAAGCATGTCCCTCCTTATGTGGCCTCTTTGCCTTTTGCCTTCCACAGTAGTGATTTATGTCAGAACTGTACAGGTTTAAAAATGATTGATTGTAGTTACTTGAAATCTGGAAATTTGTCCATGAACAGAATCTTACAGATTTTTGCCACCATGTTTTTTGTAATACAGAAAATAAACACTGAAATGGTGGTTTTGTTTTCAGACAGTAAAGAGATACTGATAACCTCTTTTTTCCTCCTTGAAGAAAAATAGGACAACTCAGTCATTAGTATTCTGAAGTCTGAGGGTTTATCTGTTTTGAGATATTGCTAGTGAAGAGGTTATATTTGTTTTATTCAGAATGCTTGTTGCTGAAGGGAAAAACCCAGAAATATGAAAACATTATTTCTTACAACTGTATGCCATTAATTCATGCAGTGATGCATGTTTTAGACCTACGTCCTGATTTTCTTCTAGTTGAATGGTGAATGTATAATGACTATGTAGAAGGTATACTGTTGTTACAAGCGGAAATTATTCTGCTTTGGTGTTTTCATTGTAGAGACATAAGAAAAAACTTGAACATTCCCATCCTGTCCCCTTCAACTATTAAAAGTTCATTTCAGAGTGTTAACAGGCCAGTAGTAGTCAGCTTAACTTTTTATCTATTTTGGGATATGTATGTGTGTATGTATTTTCAGCTGATGAATTTTTTTATTGTCATTTGTAATTGCAGACAGAAAAATGCACATGTCCTGTTTTTAAAAGCTGAGATCAATATCACATAGAAATCAAAAAGGTACTTAAAAATTATGTCAGAGGAAGTTAGTTAACTGTCTAATGTCAGTGTGTGGTCCTCTGTTTCTTTTGAAACAGTTGATTGTGTTGGTGCTGAAGAAAACATTGTACCACACTGTTTTCTCACTTTACTAAATATATGGATGGTATTTATAATAAAATATATAATATTTGCTCCTTATCTGCTCAGCTGTTGTAATTGACTGTTCAGATAGTGAAGTAAGATGGCTATTTAAATAATTTCAATGATGGATGTGAACAACATGAAAGCAAGTTGTGTGTATTTCTTAGTGTTCTCTATCTCCTTTTCAGTAGTTAAGTTGCAAAGCTGGTGTTTGGCCATGCTCTGAACATGTACAGTGCTATTTATTTTACTGTTGTTTCCAGAGCAGAATCTGCAGCTTTTTGTGTGAAAGAAGGCAAGTTTTAAAAGCTGCACTAAAGAAAAAGGATTGTACATTTAAAAATCGGAAGCACTGTAGTGGATTTGATAGTATTCTAAGTGATAGAATTAAGAGAGACCATACTTTTTAGAAGGTCCTCAGTCTGCTCAGTGTGACACTGAGGAAAATTTATTGACTTGTCTTCTGTGACATTAAGTTTGACACCCCTGGCAGTAAATAAAATTTCTATGAGTAAAAGAGAATTAGCAGCTGTTCTACAAAAAACGATGACAGCATAAATAGGACTGACATTTTTTGCCATGTGACTGTTTCTTATAGCTGTGATTTTCTCCCTGCACTTAAAGACTCAGCTATGCATGCTTGGCTGGATCTGGTGTCCATTAAAAGGAGTGAGACTCTTTTGATTAACTTTAGGTTATCAGATAATGTAAAGGATGTCAGGTTGACCCCACTTCTTTCCTGAGGGTTGGCCACACTTCCATATCTGCTAGAAATTTTCTTTAAAGATCAGTTTTACAAAGTACTTTGGCTGGCATAGTTAAGATACAGAATTTCTCTTCCGCATTGCTTTTTCTTGTTTACAAGTTATTCAAAATTAACCCCACATCATAAATCACAAAGTATTCTACTCAGCTACAGCTTATCATATGGGTTAGTACGTGTTCTCTTTTGTCTCTAAAAACAGAAGAGAAGAATTGTCAGTCTTTTTTCCCCTTGTTTGTGTACATGTAAATCTGTGTTAATGGTAGTTGTGTATTTATCCTTGACTTTTAAACTGTATCCTGCCATAAAATTTTAACAGTGCATTGTGCCTTATAAATGTTAAATCCATGCAAATTGTCTTTAGTTCGAAAATTATTTTATCATTCAGTTAAAATTATTGCCTTGGGCTGCCATCTCATGTTTTTCCTCCTGCAGTCAAAGAGCAGGTCTGGTCCCTGCTGCAGAGCTTATTTTGCTCTCTTTTCATAGTTGGTTTGAGTTTCTCTTTCCTCTCTTAGCTAGTTCCAAAGTGCAAAACTTAGCACTGAGTTTGGCTTATTGCATCAGACTGCATTTGAGACGTCACTTCTGTAGAACTTTACCTACTCTAAATTCAAATCCTGTGTACTCTTGCTTTTCAGATCTGGGAATGTTAAAGGTGGTTCTTTGGTGGCTTGTGCGTTTTCTCCCAATGGAAATTTCTTTGTCACTGGATCAACAAGTGGTGATTTAACCATTTGGGATGATAAAATGAGATGCCTGTATAATGAAAAAGCACATGATCTTGGTGTTACCTGCTGTGATATTTCTTCACATCCAGTATCTGGTTAGTTACTCAACTCTTCAGGGGAGGAACATATAAAAAAAGAGATACTTGATTTCTCCCTAGCTCTTGTTTTCATATTCTTTTTGCCGTTGGTGCTCAAGATACAAATGACCTTGTGAAGAGCTGATGTTTTAGAATATTCTGAATATTCTTAAGTAAAGGTTGTGGTCAGGTTGGTGGCAAGGAATGTACTAGGTCAACAAACAAGATGATAACTTTGAGTAGCTAATTACCCCGTGGCAGACAAGGATTTTAGAAGATGCAGTGCTAGATTACCATTCACCCTTGACTCTTTCACACTTTGGTTCCCAAGGAACAGGGCTGTATTAAAACAATGCAGAGAGCTGTAAACCTAATCAGCTAAATGCTTGAGCTGTGGAATATTAATAGATACACTGTTTTCCTGCACCTGACTTTCTCACTTAGAGGAATTTGGGAGAGTAATGAGCCCAGAATCTCCTACATTCCACGAAGATGTTCAGAAATCTTAGAGCTGTTTTAGCATTTGACCACACAGTCATTTGTTTCTAATGAAGGTTAGGAAATTGGGCAGAAGCCTCATTATCAGCTTTAGGAAGTAATGCAGCAACTTAACAACCTTGTGTGTATACTTTCATGCTTTCCAGATCTACTGTTGAGACAGAGTGATCTTCATCAAGATATTTAGGCTCTTGTTTTCAGAATACACAAGCTGCCCTTTCAAAGGCCCCAAAAGTTATAGCTGAGCAGCCACTTGGATCTTCAAGTGCTGAACCCAGCAGTAAGTACTGCTGTCTGTGTACCACATTGTCTAAGGAGGTGGTGCAGAGTAGGAAGAAAACAGGAGAAGCAGTTGGGAAGAAAGCAGGACAGAAGCAGGAGGAAGCTGAGGAATTAGGATGTGAGCATACACTTCAGAACAGAGAATTAGTGATTGACAGTACCAAATCAAACAAATGTGTGTCCACTGAAAGGTGTAGGACCTTTCTTGGTGAAAATACTACACAAATAACTCCATCATGAACCAAGAGTTGCATCTGAGGGCAAAAAAGCATGTTGCAGCTGAAACAGATCAGAGTGTAATTTCCACCACTCCATTTCATATTGAGATTATTCTCTTGGTTTAAAAATTACATTACCAACCCTTCAGCCTTCTGCCAAGATAAAGTGAAACAGGCAATGAAGCAGGTATTTCCTACACTGGAGATTTGTTTCAGCTGATTTATGATCATTCTTGATTTTTTTTTTAATCCATATATTATTGAATGTCAGCGTATTTCCTTTTGTGTGTTTCTGTTTAATCATCAATGGTTGAACCTTCTGGGATTTTTGGCAGATTTAACACATCATGAAATGCATACAAGTAGTGCTTATCCAGTAAAATTAGAGATAGTTTTAAATTGAGACTCTCTTTACCTGCTTAATTCAGAGCAAGTTTTGATCCAGAGTGTCTGATAGGTTCTTTGCGCTTCAGGCTGTAACAGGTGGTTCTTCTGCCTTTGAAGTGGATTCAGTCACAGTTGCCTAGGAGCTCATGAGATCTAGAGCAGTTGTGGTGGAGTTTGGAAGAGTTTGCCATCTTAAGGAATATAGGTCAGGTAAGGAATAAAGTCAGGCTCCTGAAATTTAGGAAGGCAGACTTCCAGCTCTTCAGGGAGGTTGTCAGTGGGATCCCCTGGGAGTCTGCCCTCGGGGACAAGGGAGATCTTTAGGGATGTCTTCTACTGAGCGCAAGAGTCAGTGATCCCCAGGAGCAAGAAACTGGGCAAGGAAGGCAAGAGATTGGCATGGCTGAGTCAGGAACTGCTGGTCATGCTAAAAGGCAAGAAGCAAATGCACAGGAAGTGGGAACAAGGACATGTCACCTGGTAAAAGTATAGACATGAATTATGATTGTGTAGGGAGAGGGTGAGGAAGGCCAAGGTGAAGCTGGAATTGAACCTGGCAAGGGGTGCAGTGTTCACAGCCTCTCACTCACTAACACCCCCCAAGTCCTTTTTGGCAGGGCTGCTCTCCACCTGTTCGTCCCCCAGCCTGGATTGTTACTGAGGGTTGCCCCAATCCACGTGCTGCACCAGCACTTGAGGTTCCCATGGGCCAGCGCTTGAGCTTGTCCAGGCCCCTCTGGGGTTCTCCCAGGTCCTTGTCCTTCTGGTGTGTCACCTGCACATTTGCTGAGGGTGCACTTGCTCCCTTCTGTGTCATTAATGAAGATACTAAATAGCACTGGTCCCAGTATAGAGCCCTGAGGGAGCCACTGCTCCATTGGCACTCTGAGCCATTGACCACTACCTTCAGGTTGCAATCATCCAACCACTTTCTTATGCATCTAACAGTCCACTCATGGAACATGATAATTCAGAAATGTTCATAGCCACTGAATCAAGAGGGGAAAGCTATTGAACTATTATTGTTGTATTTAATATTTAATGCAGTATTTACTGTGTGTTTGGCTGGACTGCAGTCATGAAATGTCAATTTATAAAAATGAAAAGTTGAACATGTAAAAGTATGAAAATTCCCTGTCAGATACTCTCAAATTTTGTACATGCATATGTGGTTAATTTTGAGAAGTACTGAACTGTAGAAAAAATGGATATAACCATATAATTTAGGTTAAAAGACTCTAGCGGTGTAGTCAGAGGAATGAAGCATTTACCATCAAGAAAACTTAAAATATGAGCACAGCTCTGGTCTTTATCTACTTACTCAGGAAAGAATATAATGATACCTATTTCTTAAGTCCAAACGGTTTTAGAACTTCTGCAATGATTTTTATGCTGATATGGTTTACTGACCTGCTGTTATTTTCAGTGTTTCTGACTCCCATTTATGTATTTTAATTTTATCAGATAGTGAAAATGGATTCAAATACTTCCAGATGGCTTCTTGTGGACAAGATAATCAGATCAAACTCTGGCTTATTTTGTTTGCAGATTTCTTAGGTTTGTATAGAAATGTTTTTTGAATATACCAATGTCTTAGGTCTTCAGTGACAATTTAAATTGAAAATCAAATTTATACTGCTGGATTCACAGTCAAACTAACCACAAGTTGAAAGTTTTCTTTTAATTATTAGCTGGAGAACAGCTAAGGCATTCAGCACTTGTGATGCTGTGCCATGTAGATTTTATTTAGCGTTCTATTTATCAACAAGTAGTGAAAGCAAAGATTAAAAAAAAATTATACTGTGGCCTTTCAACAGGTTGATAGGTTGAAACCTCTTAATCTGCCTGGCCAGGGAGAGATTTGCTTTCATATTTCAATATATCCTGGGCCTTGAATAAGAGCTGGAGAAACCAGTGTTGGCTCCTGCAAAAACTGCAATGTAGAGACTAGGTAAATTGCCAAAAATATCTTCAGTGGGTACTTCCTGTAACCTTTTTTATATAAAAGTATGTAAGGATTAATACTGTATGTACAGATACACATTTAATTATCTAAAATCTTGTGAGACGTGCTAGGACTACAAAGTGAGACAGTTGGAGATATTAAAAGGGAAGTTGTCTCCACGGTCTTTTTATCCCCTTTTTTGTAAACAGTATGTCACAGAGTCACATCTTGGTGGAGCTTTGGGCTTCTTAAAGCAGCTCGTGTTATACCTTGTCAAATATGGCCATATGTAACGATTTACTTTTTGTATTTTTAGGTGTTGAGTTAAAATATAAATGCACACTGAATGGACACACTGCCCCAGTTCTGGCTTGTGCATTTTCCTGTGATGGACAGATGATAGTCTCAGGGTAAGCAACACCTTGTTGAAATGTCTGTCTGTCCAGGTTCACACTTCAGTATTTTAAAACAGAAATTGCAAAAGATTTCTAAATATTTAATACCAGTAATTAAGGAATAGTTCTGTGACCTCTAGAGCTGTTGAAGTGTCTTTACAATCAGTCTGTATCTAGTAGGTGATTGAGTTTGAAATCTCGGGTTGTGGAAAAGCTTAATGAAACAGTTTCCTTTTCCCTCTCTGCATCATTTTAATGTCAATGTGGTTTTTTTAAGGTCTGTGGACAAGTGTGTCATAATCTATGAAACTGTAAGTATAGCATAATACAAGACCATATCTTGGGTTATTGTCTTTAAATATCAGCACTGCTTCTGCAGGGTCTTATAAATGAAAAAATATTAAAGAATACAAATGATATTAAGCCAGAATATTTACGTGCATTTGGGGGTTGGAGGGGAAGGAGTCTAAGGAAAAATATCTCCTGAGAGCTGATCAGTCTTTCTCACTTTTTATTTACATGGTGAGGATTTGTCAGTTGATTTCTCTGCAGTAGGGTATTACTCAATTAATTCCATACTTAAAAGTATTACGAGTTTCATATTGAAGCGGAAGGATTTTTTTGTTATCCTAACTTTAGCTTAGCTTCCAAAGCAAGAAGGACTGTACCATAAAATCAGGAATGGTGATCATAGAAATTCTGTAGTTATATGTAAAGTGCACATAAAATAGAAGCATAATAAAGAATTCAAGAAATTTTTTATAGTAATACAATGTCTTTAAAACATATTGTTGAAGCATTTTCTGTAATAATGTTGTTACATCCTTTGTGAGTCACCTCTAAGTGGTATATATCTTTAGTACGTTATAGTATTAAAAATAATAATTTTGCTGAAAATGAAGGATGAACAAGTTTTAAGCTTCTTCAGCTTGCTCTGCACATACCTATTGTATTGATACAATTTTTAAATTTGCATTAAAGTTTTTCACCAAAATCACTAATATGATACCTGCACAGTTTTTGGCCCAGTTATTTTAGTAATTTGAAGTTTAGACAGGTAGAAGTCCTCTAGAGTTTTGGAGCCTCAGAACATTGAAAGATGAAGGAAACCACAGCCTAAGTATTTCTTAATACTGTTCATCAGCTTTTGTGGCCTTAGGTTTTTATCAAATGGGACAATAACTTTTCTAGTTGTAAGATTCTCCTTTGGAGATACTCAAAACCTGCCTGGACACCTGCTCTAGGTGATGCTGCTTTAGCAGGGGGGTTGGGCTAGATGATCTCCAGAGGTCCTCAACCATCCTGTGATTGTCTGGGGAAAAGTGGTGACAATAAACCTTTGTGCGAGGGAGAGAGATTTCAACCAGTATTAGGGCATTTTGATCATGTTGGACAGTTGAAAATACTGGAGTACTGATTGATCAATTAGTGATTCAGAATAACTTTGCTCATCATTCTTCCAACCTGTCTGTACCTGTCAAAAAAAATGGTATTTTTCATTGGAGAGAAGATCTTTCAATAGTAAGTTGAAACTGCCAAAATTCAGGAACTTGGTTTTTTAGTGGTATTTAGTAGTCAAATAGGAGAATAGGCCAAATAGGTGTGGTTAATTATTGGTCCAGTTGAATGATTGTGGGTTGACCCTCACATTGACCCTTTTGGTCATCTCTAATACAAGATTCGTGGAAGAAATGTCTTTATCTACACAACCAACCAGCCAATATGGATTTAATTCAGTTAGTGTTTTTGGCACTGCTCTCCCTTCATGTTCCATGCTGGCTGATTGTGCAGGGTAGCAGTGCTCCAGGGAATTGAACAGGGGGTTCAAGCAGGAAATTCAGGTTGCATTTCTGACTCTGGTGCTGATCAGCTTTGTCAGGGTTGTGTAACTTTTCTGAAGGTAACTTCTGTCACCTTTCAAGAAGCAATATTCCTTATTTTGAAAGGAAGCATAGAAGTGAAGAAACTTTTTTTTATTCTTTAAGATTTAGAATCACAAAAATCTCTTTTACAGAGTACTGGCAATACCCTTCATACTTTGTCTCAGCATACCAGGTAAGAAATCAGCATGATTATTCTGTTTCATAAATAAATTAAATCCTTTTCTCAAATTTTCACACTGTTTTTTTATTTGTAGATATGTTACAACTTGTGCTTTTGCACCACATAGTCCCTTACTTGCCACAGGTTCAATGGATAAAACTGTGCACATATGGCAGCTTGACTTTATGCAACCCTGTGCAGGTCAGTGTGTGAAGTATTTGTAGTCTGTTCTTTAAATTCAAAATACCGTTTGAAGATGCAAAAATCCCACATTCTGATCTGCACTTGATGTGTAACCTCAGGATTGTGTGCATGTTTTTTATCTTCTAATTGACCTGATCAATGCCCAAAAGAGGTATTCTCTTTTTGTTATTTTGTAAAGAAAAATATCCTAGATGTATCTTAATTTTATTAATTTGCTGTATCTGTTTTTCTGATATTTGCAATTGCTCTGGACAGTATTTAAGAGATGAATATTATTGTCAGAGTGCTGAAAGACTTCTTCAACACCTATAATTTGTGACGAGTTGAAAATCCGCTAATTGCAAGCGTAATTGTCAATTACAAATGCACCTTACCAGTTGTTACAGGTGAAAAACTAATTGTACAAATGACGTTAGTACCATTAGTATAGGATAACTAATGGTAGAAATTGCATAAGCACCTAAAATTTGTGGAACAAAGGAACATGTCTTTGTTCACAGCACAACAGGAGGTTCGGACTTCAGTGTGCCTTCTAAGGAGGTACGAGTTGATTCCGGTGTCTGCTAACACTTCTCTGGTTGGTTGTTCAATTCAAATTTGACAGAAATATAGGCATCTAAGAGATTAAATTCCTCTAAACTTTGAAAATTGGAAGGTAAAAGGCAAACCCAAATTAATGCCCTCCCTCCCAAAATAATGTCTAACATTTCTTTCATTAGATGAAGAATGTATAGCACTGAGAACACTTAAAAATAGGGTCCATTAATGACATTGTTTCTTTGAACTGAGAATTTCATTATTGGTTGTTTTTTGGCGGTTGTGGTGAGGTGGTTTTTTTTGGGGGGGGAGGGGGAAGGTGTTGTTTGTTTGGTTTTAATTTGGTTTTTTGTTTGTTTTGTTTTTTAACTCTTTTCCATTTCCAAAGGAGATACTATAGAAAATGAATCAAAGGTGGCTGTTGAGGACTGGTCAGAGGATGATGTTTCAGCCTGGCTCTGTGCACAGGATTTAGCAGACTTTGTTGGCCTTTTCAAAATGAATAATATTGACGGCAAGGAACTACTGAATCTTACTAAGGAAAGTCTTGCTAATGAATTAAAAATTGGTAAGAGTACTGAAATCCAACTAGTTTTTAATCTCTAGAGCACTTTGAAACGTTGGAATGAAAGCAGGTTAGGAATTCCATACATGGGGTTTTTTTCCCCCTGAAATGCCTTTTTAATTTCATTTCCAGGGCTGTTAAAAATCCCCTAGTGTTACATTGTCCGCAGTATTCCTTTTTTTGTGTTGTGTGTGTGTGTGTGTGTGTGTGTGTGTTCTCTCATCCCTGGAGACATACAGTGCACTTCTATTAATGATGCTGTTGAATAGTCTTACCTGATTTTGTTTCTATTTTCCTTTCTTGATCTTGTATTATTAAGCTGTGGAAAAGGAATTTCAGTTTTTCTCTACAATTCATGTTTCTCACTTTGGTAAATCGGGTGGTCTATAGTTTTTCCTGTCAGCCTGCAAAAGTGCCACATTTAGAATAGCGTGTGTTCACCAGCCTTGAACAGTTAAATTCTGAAGTGTGCATTTGATGATGACTTTTGGTAAGGATCAAGAAAAGCTTTCTAATACATCAAGTTCATACATTGTCCTGTTGTTTTATTGCAAAACTGATTGCATTTTAGAAGAAATCACAAGGAAGCACCATATTAGTAATAATTCCGCAGTGGTTATTATGAAATAAGAAATTTAGGGATAGTGAACTGCACTGAAGCTTTCAAAATACAAGTTCTCTATTAATTTTGATGGCCAGATTTAGGTGTAAATTAGGTGCTAATACGTTTGTCAAAGTGAGGACAAGTATAAGAAAAGGCTGAATGAAGTAAGAAACCTTTTAAAAAGTACAGTTGGATATTCATTGTAGAAAGACTGCTCCCTTTTTTGTTTTGTGTGTGTGTGGAATTGGTCTATATTGGATCATGTTATCTCTGTGTACCAGCTGGCTTTGTTGAAGTCTAGAAATAACAGAGATGCTGGGAATTTGTCAGGAATTGTTATCCATGAAAGACACTTGGCTTCCTCAGTTTATGCAAACATTTCCTTAGCATTGAAATAGCCTAAAACTTTGTTGCAGCAATTGCCAGCTGAGGCTAATCAGATAATGCTGACTAGAAAGTTCTGTGGGAATTGAATGTAGTGTGACCAATAACATGCTACAAAGAGAGTTCTCTGGGGAAAGAAATCAACAAAGGTATAGAAATTATGGCCTCATGTATCTGACTTGAAAAATTGCTCTCTATATGCCATAGCTCAAGCATTTACAAAGTAGGAAAATACTGTCTGCCTAAAATGAACAAGATTTTCAGTGTTACTCAAATTCCTGTTCAACTAAATTTTAGGAGTCTACAAATGCTTGAATGAGCATGTCCTTTCTCCCCTTGATAACCTGTTTCCTTTGCTCTAAGAATGTGACCTAAGATCTTGCTAAAGAACTCTACAAGTACAGTCTCTGCAGTTTGGAGAACATCAGTGTTCTTTTAAAAAACACAGGCTCAGGTGTCTTTCAGCTGTGCCTTTGTAAGCCCTAGACAGCAGTACTGTACAGCAGGTGTAGTGTAACAGAGGTGGACATTGCCAGGTGTATCAAACGCTGAAGTGAAGGGGCTGAAGGGAAATCCAGTCTCTTTGGAGGTGCTGGCAGCACTTGTGCACAGCCGTACCTTCCCACTGGTACTGCTTTGTCCCATCCCAAGGGCCAGATCTGCAGTGTCCCGTGCCAGGGTGTGGCTGCAGGGCAGCGTTGCACTTGCACTGTGCGTCAGGCCACTGCTCTGCCATGGCTCTGCTGCACTTGCACTGGTTTTACTGGTTGCTTTCATTACTCCTCCAAGTTCTGTTGCACAGACAGCCTATGGCAGAGCTGACGGGAGTGGGGGCCGGGCCTGGCTGCAGGCTTTTGGTTTAGGGGAGTGGTGAGATGGAGCAATGTCTCCTGTGACACAGCTGCTGACTATTCCAAGACCTGACCTCTTTGTCTTACCTGTCTGTGCTGCTCACTTCATGTACAAATAATTTTTCAGAGTCTCTAGGCCAGCGCAGTAAAGTTCTCCAGAAAATTGAAGAACTGAGGATGACAATGATCTCGGTTTCTGTTCCTGTTCCTGATGAGTTCCTATGTCCTATAACAAGAGAGCTTATGAACGATCCTGTCATTGCCACAGGTATGTCTTTACATGACATGGATTAAAACTAATTACTTGAGGGTAAAGATAGGCCTCTTTTTGTGTTCCCACACCTATCTTATCATCAGGCTTAGAAAGATAAACTACTTTAAATAGCTGTTGCAACAAACCAGAATTATGGTAAATGTTTAGTTTGCTAATTACAGCTCTGATACAGAGAGAAATACCGTATCGAGCAACTTTTCCTTTTTTTAATGTGCCTCCCTTTATGTGCCTTGTCAATATAATTACAAGCCTAATTACAGTGTTGGCTCAGTAAGTGCAAAATGAAATTTTGCATTCAGTGGGACAAAAAGCAAGCAAACCAACCAACCAACCCACCCAATTTCCCCACCCCGCCCACCAAAACCCCAGGCTTGTTACTATGCATAGCACACTATCTCTAGGGCACTTACTTAAAAGTTTGTACAGAATGAGACTCCTTTCACCAAACCCTTAGAACTGTAATATGCCAGGAGTGTAAGATATTATGTAGTGAAAACATTTTATGAAGAACTAGTGTTTTGTAGCTCTAGTCTTGGGGGGGACAGGGAAGGAAGAGCATACAAGCATCAGAAGATCAGTGTATTATTTGTGTTGCTCTGTAAATAGTGACTGACTTCATCCAGGTCTGAGGTATTAGGGCAGACTTCTGAGAATTAAAATGGTCAAAATATAAAGACATTTGCTAACTGCTGGAGTGATGGATTTATTCAATAAAGAGTAAGGAGACAGAGTATAGCCCTGCATTAGAGGAGGGGCATAGGGCACAGGTTTATATTCCACCAGAGATACTCCTGGGTGACTGTGCCAGCTGACACTTAGCTGGGGCCTGATTTCTGTTCTTTGAGGAACAGCTTGTTCAGCTACCAACCCTTCAGAGCCAAAGTCCAGAACCTGGCCAGGTTGTGAGGGCTCTGTAGAGGCGCAGCTCAGCACTGGCTCAGCCAGGTGGGCAAGCCCCCTGTTCAGCAGAGCAGCAGGCAACTTTAGCTGTGTTAGGCAATTGATGGTAATGAGCTTTTACTTCACATTATGGATCATTCAAACTGAAAAAAAAGTCTTATTTAACATGTGCATAATATATTTTGGTACTTTGCAGGCAGCGATAGATACATGAAACTAGCCTGAACTGTTTATACCCACAGTAAAGATTTCACATACAATGTACTTACTCTAGATCTCAATTTTCCTGTTTGGACATATTTCCTTTCTTCCCTTTTACAGTTAAAAAGCTAACATCTGCCCAGTGCCACAGCCTCTGTAATACGAGCTTTTGTTGTTGGTTTCTTTGCAGATGGCTATTCCTATGAAAGGGAAGCAATGGAAAACTGGATCAGCAATAGACGATCTAGTCCCATGACGAACCTTCCTCTCCACTCTCTTATGCTCACACCAAACAGGACACTAAAAATGGCCATTAGTCGCTGGCTAGAGACTCAGCAGAAGTAGTTAAACCACTGAATTTTGAAATTGTTTCTTAAAATGAATTGAAATTTTATGCAGCTAAAGGAATTAATTGTATCAGAAACAAATGGAAAGAAAAAGTTGTGTTTCTGTTTTGATCTGTGGCTGGTTCAACCTTCACAAAACTCCTAGGAAAACTTTTTTAAGTTCCTGGTAGTTCTACTTTGTGGTACTTCTGTTAAAGAATGAAGTACTCAAACTCAGTTTTTCAAATAAAGTTTTCTTAAAATTTTTACTACATTTATGAGTTTTTGAGTCTTCACCTTGCCAAGTCAGTCTTTCAGAAGGTAAGAAATAGCGAAGTATAGGATCTGTATTTCTTTTTCTACTCTAACAAACCAAAATGTATCTTTCTCTGTTCCCCATTAGTGGACATGTAGTTGGAAAAGCTGGGAGAGTGTTTCTCCTGTAACTGTCAGGAACTGCATCTCATCCCACAGGTATATTAATAATCTTTATTTTGTATGGAAAGAGTACAGTAGCTGTGCAAAAATAGAACTACAGGACAAGACTAATATAGGACTTGTACAAAATATCAAAGAAACAGTAAACAATAAATAAGCTAAAGTGTAATGATGCAAACTCAAAAAAGATTTGTAGAGCTGGGTACAGCTGTTTACAATGTACACAGAACACTGTAATCAAGCATGATGGGAAGAGTATAAAGCTGAGCACTCCAACTGAATTGCACTCATAGGAATGTCACTGCAGCCGTTCATTTTCAGAATGTTCTTGCCAATAAAAAACCTTATTTCCTCAAAAAAAACCCTTCTCAACTTCATCCTGTCATGCAACTGCACATACACTTTCTTCACACCTTCACGTTCACTCCATCCCTTTCTTGGGTTTCCCATAAAAACATTTACTAAGCATTTAGCTGTTGTACCTTTTCACAAATAAACAATAAATCATTTTGCTTTAAGATAGCACCCAAAGGTGATTAGATACCCTATATAAAGTGCGATTATTGTTAATAGGCCATAATATTGTGTTCTTCAGTGCAATAACCAATATGGTCAAAGCCTCTCAATACACATGCAAATGTCACTCACTTTATTTGATTCCTTCTAGTTACTAAAAGTTATATTTACATGTCAAAGCGTGGCTGCTTATAGTTTACTCATACACAAATTATTTATGCTTCCTAAATGTACAACATGCAACCCAAATTAGATCCCGCTAGAAAAGTGATAAAATACTTTGATTTAAAAAAAAAAAAGCATGCATGTACAGATCTCGGTATTCTGCAGCAGATTATCTCCCTCAGCACTGCTGTGAGACATAAGCATTTGAGAGGCACGAGTACTGTGTGTGAGATGCAACAGAACCAAAAGCCAAGACTGAAGCCCTATGTGAAAGGAAATGCTTATTTAATGGTAAAAGGTAATGGAAAGGATTTCTCTGCTCAAGCTCCTAGGACAACCCCTAACTGAGTCTTTCTACACAAATACGTTATTCCAGTTACTGTCACTGCCCTGTGATGGTAGGAACAGTTGGAAGTGGTTGTATCCCATTAAAGACTGCTCCCTGGGGCCCAGCCAGTCACTGTTTTGTAGAGCAGTCAGACCCTGTGATGTTGTGACCCAGGTCTACCCTGTCAATGTACAGAATAGTATTTATACATTTGATTCAATGAATGATCGCTTTGGTTTTGCCTTGGTGACGTGACTGAGGTGGCCATCCTGAGTGCTGTGGGATGGCAGTTTGGCTACAGCATCAGGATGTAGATGAGAACCTTGGCTGGATGATCTGCTGTCTGTACAGTGGGGAGGGATTTGGCATGTGAGCTCCTCACGTTCTTTCACTTGCATGCTGCTCTGGCTGCCGTCTCCCAGGGCAGCACTTGCACAGGATGCTTTAGTTGAGTAGTGTTTAACTGAGAACTGCTCGAAGTTTGAGGGCTGAATGCCTGCAGAAGCAATGTATGTGGATAATCCATCGGATGCCTGAGAGTGCCAAGTGCGACTAGATTGTGTGTTTTGCTGCTGAAACCTTGCAGTCTTGTCCATGATTCCCATAAATGGGGTATTGCGAGGTCGGTGCTCAGTACCCTGAGCTTGACTGATGTTAGTCTCCTTGAGTCGAACATCTGGGCCCAGCCCCTTAACACTCCCTGAAAAACTGCTGGCTGAAGTGAAACTGCTTGTTGAGCTGGCAAGAATCACACTACTGGATGGAGAAGAGCCACCACTGGGTACAGGGCTTTGCTGCCTTGAGTCACTGAAATGCATTGGAGCAGAGGCTGTTGATGTGTCAGCAGGTTTAGATTTACTGGCAAAAGAACGAGAAGAGAGAGTCTCATGATGCTGTGGATGCAAATGCTGGCCCGACACAAACTTCTCATTGTACAGTTCAGCAGTGGGATCTGTGGAAATGCTTCCAGATGACGACGTGCTTGTCCCATCCGCATGTTGACTTCTAGATTGCCGGATGGGCAAGGGACTGTGGGGAAGACGCTGCAAAGACGATTGTGTCTTGGTGCTACATTGACTGCTTCCTGGTTTCGATCCAGGCTGGATGGAGCTCAAATGCTGATTAGTTTTTACAATCTGTGCCTGCTTTGTTGGCTGCATGATCAAGCCTGGCTCTCTCAGGTACTTACTGCTTGTTCTGCTTTGAGGGGACACAGACTGAGCTTTCTGAACGTCTTCTTGAAGGGTCCTGCTAAATAATGAAGCAGCTGAGGAACACTGCAGCCTTTGTGGAGGGGAAACAGATTCATTGGGGTGTGGCAGCTCATCGTCCCTGTCTTGAAGATTAAAATTATCATTCACACCTGGTACAATGCCCTCCTCCTCATTATCAGAGTTGTTGGCTTGCTCAAGTAGCTGTGGAGAGTGATGCTTCTGTTGCTGTGTTCTCTGGAACTGTTTGCATTCCTCTTCCACCCGAGCCAGGAGACGTTTTATCTCCTGATTGCTGGGACACAGCTGAGTGGCTTCCCGTAGATCAGCGAGAGCAGCAAGTAGTTTTCTGTTCAGGAAGAAATAAGTAAACAGTGAAAACTGGGGCAAATCCGAGTCCCAGCCAGGTTTGTCCCAGTCCAGCTCCACCCTTGCAGTGAAATATCCTGATTAGTTGTTTCCTGCTGCAGGTGGTGACAAATAAGAACTAGAAGTTCTCCACCTCAGGAAATTCATAACTAGGGTGGAAGTACAGACCCAACGCTGAGCCCTTCTCTCCAGTATCCTGACACCCCATGAAGGCAGGCAGGAGAACTCTCTGCTGGGAACACCAGGAACTGACACTTTGTCTCAGAAGCTCTTCACAGTTACCTCCAGAGTAGGGAACCTGCTGAACTCTGCTTTGTGACCATTTATTGACACGTTTAGAAAAAACATGGTGAATCAAAAAGGCACCTCTTCCTGTACTTCAGCTACACCACTATAGTTTTTTTTCCAACCTAACGAGAGACCTTCTCTCTCCTCTTGTTTTTTATCTTCAACTGCTAATGATTCATCATATTCTGTCTATCATAGCAGTGGGTAAAAAATTGTAAACTTGGCAATAAATAATGAAATGCTGGAGTTGGGTGGCACACTGCTGGCCACATTCTGCTGTGTCAGGTGGAGAAGCAGACCCACTCACTGTTAAAATAATCCCTCTTCAAGTCAATTTGTTACTTTCTGGACTGCCTTGTAAGTACTTACAGAGTATTCAATATTGCTATTTGAATGTGGTTGGCTTTATCTGATACAGAGACCTAGTACAGATGCAAAGTGCACTAAAAATAATATTTTATTTGCAAATTTGAAATATAACTAGCAGAAAAGAACAAGTTATTAAAAATGCTAAGTTTAAAAAAAAAATCTGTTCAGACAGATGCACAGAATCAAACAGTACCTGCTGTTCCTCTTGGCTCGTGCTCTGGCGTAATAGGCTTCGTAACACTTAGGTTTCAGATCCAAGGCTTTGGTAGCAAACTCTTCAGCCATACCAAAATCCTGATAATGGAATCAAACATGCTCGTTACACAGCGACAGTCAAAGCAAGCTGCAAGCTCTGGGGTCGTGCTCTGGCTCCAGGAGGATAGTCAGCACACGTGGCAGAGGCTCCTGCCCCAGTCAGCAAGAGCAGGTATTTTCTCAAAGCACACATGAGCACAACCATGGCACCTGCTTGTGCTGCGTGATAACAAAGGGTGGTGGCGGTGTTTTCCATTCAGTCTTTTAAAAGTACCACAGAGGTCCAGCAGTTCATCATTCCAAAATAACTGCATGATGTGAGACCAGCTGTAATAGATCCCCCACAGCAACATGCCCTCATCTTATAAGCCACCCATTGATTGACATAATAAAGCCCAAAATCAGGATATAGTGAAAAGGATTCTAAAATAGCACAGATAGATGTCCACGTACAACCCCACAATGGAGTAGGATGTAAGTCTCAGATTCCCAATGCCAGAGAGGCAGCAGACTAACAGCAAGAGCTTACATTTGTTTTGCGGCGACATCGTGACAAGTTCAGGTATAACGAAACTCTCAGCTCAGTGAAGGCTTTCGTTTCCTCACCAAACCCTTCCCTTGGGAACTTCCTCAATGCATACTGATAGCGCTGTGCTGCTTCCTTCATCTTGCCTTTCTGCAAATTTTAGGGAACGAGGTTTTTCACAAACTTTTAATATTTCAATACTGTTGCAAAAAAGCGTATTTATATTTGACATCTACCAAGAGGTGCTCTTCAAGTAGAAAACACAGAGACAGGTTTTTTAATAAATATACACAGTATGAACTATACTGTCAGACAAGCACAGTGAGAGAACCTGCATATTAACCAGAATTTGTGTTTCTTTCTGAACTCAAATGCTTAATGGTATGTGGTGTGGGTAATATTTGCCCTAATATGTACTACTAGTACCAGAAAATAATCATGTATGATCTTGTTTCATTTTGAACAGAATAGTAATATACCAGATTATATAGTTGAAAAGGAGGCATAAAGGCATTCAGTCTACCTTCAGGCAGAAGTCCAGTGTTCTGCTGTCAGAAAAAAATAAAAATCTACCTACTTTATACAGTGTATTTCCTTCGTCCATCAGTTTCTGCAGAAGAATCAGGAGAATATCAGGTTTGGAGGTGGCCATTGCCCATGCTGCATTTCCTGCAAGTTAAATTTTAAGGGTCTCTGACAAAAGGGAAGGAAGTGAATTTCTGCTGTCTACCACAGTAGAAAGCCTGGTCTTACTTCAGTACATATTCCACCTACATGGAAACAGTATTACTATTGTAGTTGTAATTAGGGTGTACACATTTAAAATACATCTATGCCCCCACCAACACCACCTGGACAGCAGCCAGGTATTACATGGTCTGATACATTTCACCCCTGTGTAGGAATGTATAGAAGTCACAATTAAATTCAGGCCTAAGTAGAGACCTGTATTGATCATACTTACTACCCAAATAATATGAACTAGTGATTCAAAGGTACTAAATATTCAATAATTATCACATACACAACTGCACCATGTACTTGCCTACTGATAATACAGGACTTATATTTTTTTGGCCTACCCTGTGCAAAAATACACAATTCTATAGTTTATTAGAAGAATGTTATTTAAATCATTAATAGTGTCAGAATTATTTATCAGTAATAGCACAATCATAATTTTCTTATTTAAATATATTAAAGCAGGGTAACCATATACAGTGACTCCTCCAAACCTCACCATCAGCACACATCAAAGAAGGAGCAGAATAAAAGTCCTTGCATTTCCTCACTTGTAAAGCAAGTCTTGCGTGTCTGCCTTTAAAGGGGAGGAGACAGTTTCCCTTGAGTGGGCATCTGCAAACCAGACAGCCTGCAAAAATCTGGTGTTTTGAGTTACTTAACCTGTTTTACAGAGATAACTAACTCTGGCAGAGCAGAATCCAGTTGTTTCTCCTGGTGCAGGGCAGTTTCACTAACCTAGCTTAGCTCCTTTTCTCAGCAGCATGACCACGACTGAGGTATTGCGGCAGCCAATCGCTCTGTCCAGCGGCCTCATGCCACTGTGGTCCATGTGCTCAATCATTGCTCCTTTCTCCACCAAATACTGCACCTGGGAGAAGAAGTAAGACATGCCGTGTAACATGGCTTTTGGTAGGAAAGGCAGACCAATTAAGTATTTTAGGTACTATGTAATCTTCTTTGAAACACAGTGAGCATATGGTGCAGAGTACAGTACAGCCATCTAAAGTCCACTGAGGGCACCGTAGCATGGGCAGGTTGGAGGGAAGTAGTAGTTCTTTCCTGTAACCATTACTTGCCCAAGTGCGACCAGCAGCGATCTTGTAAGGGAAGAGGCACCAACAGTCCTGCCCATGGACAGGCCCCACGACCCACAGCCATACTCAAGGACCTCTTCACTGGCACTGCCCCTGTCCCAGCCTGGCCAGTGGCTGAGCACAGACCTACTGAAGGGACCAGTCTGGCCATGGAAACGGAAGCTGGCACCACAGCAGCACAATGACCTACAGCAAATGCAGGGACAGGAAGGAGCCTGGACACCCCTCATTCCCCATCAGTGTCTTGAGTACCCAGTGTCACCTGCAAAAACACACACAGTATCTGAAAACTACCGAAGTCACTAAGGAACCCGATGGCTTATTTTCAAGTTAATTCAGACAAAGGCTGAATGGGACAAAGTGCTACAGCGAGTTCCATGCCACAGCAGCACCTGAAACAGACCTTGTCTATGCAAGCTGCAGAAACACAGCTGTGAGTGTGAGAGGCTGCATGTGCTGCTGTTCTGTCTAGTTCCTTGCTGACCTTTTGGATCTGTCCACAGTGTACGCAGACCTGTGTACGCCCTTCCTCTTCTTGAGGTCTTTGCTCTTTGAGGGCACCAACTGACCAGGACCCTGAGAAGGGACTTCTGAGGGTTTGCAGCATAATTCTGGGCTTCTATTTAATCTAGAAAACGCTTTCCTGAGCAAACATTTGCACTGAAGTCAAGATAAGAGCAGTGTAACCATCTTGGCTATTTCCCCAAATTTCCTATTTTGGTAGGCAATAGTTTTTCTACATTTTTATAACTTTTTCTTCAATTTTTTGTTTTGTTACACTTACAATATCAGCATCTCCATAAAAAGCTGCCAAGTCTAGGGGTGTTCGTCCATTTTTGTCTGTCTGATCAGTTGTTGCACCTTTCTCTACTAAATACTGAACCACTTCCTTGTGGCCTTTCAAACATGCCCAGCTCAGAGCTGTCAGTCCTTCCTTGTCCAGAGATGAAATAGTTGCACCTGAAAAATGAAAATGAACTTTGTTATGAAGATTATCTATTTAAACGGAAAAATTGCATAACTCACCCAGATGCAATCCTGGTGCATCTGTGCCGCTGTAATCCGTTATTTATCTTCTACCTTCAGAAAGGAGAAATTCCACAGTGCTCAGATGTCCTTCACAAGAAGCCACCATCAGTGGTGTCCGGCCTTGCTTGTCACTTAAATTCACATCAGCCCCATGCTCCACTAGAAGTTTAGCAATCTGAAACAGAAAATATCAATTTAAAAATACATTCCTTGCACCAGGGGGGGTTAGATTGGATATTAGGAGAATTTTTTCTCAGAAAGTGCTGTCCATCCCTGGCACAAGGGGTAGGGGTGGAATTCCCATCTGCCACATCCCTGAAGGGATTCAAAAGCCCCATGGGTGTAACACTTCAGGACATGGGTTAGTTTGGCCTTGGCAGTACGGGGGAACAATTGTACTTGATGGCCTTGGAGGGCTTTTCCCATCTTACCAACTCTATGACTTTATGAAATCGGCAGATTTAGATTTCAGCCATAATATCATGAACTTTTAAGAAAGAGGACTAAGGTGGTATTTATGGCAACCACTGAGAAATTGTATGTAGCTCAAGCCCTGACTGCAGTTCAAGGCCTTCTCCTGACAGGAGAGGCCAGCATGAGGAAGGCTTCTGAATCCAAGGTTCTCTCTCTTCACAGCAGCAGTATAAAAGATCTGAAATCACCTCTGATCTTTGTCTAGGAAATAAAGTATTTTAACTCACATTATTTTTCAAGTATATTATAACTGAGACTGTTGTGAAGCCAATGTGCTTTTTAAGTTATTTCAAGGGATACAAAGGGTTTGGAAATGAAGCTTCTGAGCATATCCCTCTGAAGCTGATGCAAACACATATTAGAAAATTGACACTAATTATTTTCAAAACTAGAGATGGGAGGAATTAGGGACCACATCCCAAAGGATCCCCAAAGCTGTGCCAGACCTGCCAGTGGCCCTGCCGGACTGCGCAGAGTAGCGGGGGAACGCCCCTCCTGCTGGCTCTTGTCACGGCCGCTCCATGCCCAAGGAGTAACTTGCACACTTCCAGCTTCCCTCTTCCTGCAGCAGCTGTCAGGGCTAGAGAAAGTATTTGCATCAGTATCAGCTCTTGGCTTATTTGGCCTTTGGACACATGCACAATACGTGAGTGTTACTGAATCCCCATTCTTTCAGCTTTTAATTGTGACACTGAAAGCTGGAAAGAACAAAAAAAAGAAAATCCTTTCCCCATCATGATTTTCCCCCCCCTCTTCTGTTTTTCTCATATTGTGTTTTAAACAGAACTTGAAATTTAAATTTTGTTTTTTGTGTTGAAGCCTCACCAGTCATGCCAACAATGTTTAGAAAATGAGTCCATGTGTGACTTATGCAAGAATAGCAAAGGACTTGCCCCTCCAGTTTCTAAAGCCTAGTAACTTGCATTTTCTACTAAGAAGTAGCAAGAAGTGGGTCAAATTGTGAATTGTGAACCTTTACCCATTTTTTAGCATTTTCAAACATGATCAACCAGTATTTTTTTTTTTAATTCCAATGACTACTGGAAGTAAAAGAAATCACAAACACTGCAGGAAGAAGTAAATTTTTCTTTTTTTTTTTTAGCATTCCCTCCTCACTCAATGAAACTTCACTGTGTTGTTTAGAGCTGAACAACTGGAAAGTAAATGTTATGGATATCAGTATTACAAGCAAAAGAGTCAAGTCTTGTTCAAAAATCCCCCTTTCAGGGAGTTCGCTTCCTGAATGAGTAAAGATTCCCAATTCATTCTGCAAGGATTTCAATTAAAAACACTGACAAAAAAATATTGAAGAACAAAAATAATTTAGAAACAGATGTAGGTCTTTTGGAGTTCACTGGATTTGCAACAAGGGTTTTGTACATGTGCAGGAATGAAGCACGTCTGCTTCTCTAGAATGTGAGAGGCCACTGATCATCATCCCAATGCTGCTTCCCCACCCTCAGCTGTTTCCGTGGAATGGAGATGCCCCTCACAAGGCACACCAGGGAACTGCCAGTGCAGGGATTACAGTCTGCCTTAAAAACTACATTTGGCCTCTGCCAGATGTCCAAAGGCAGGTCTTTTCTTCCACTGCCTAATTAGAATAAACCCACACTGAAACATAAGCACTGTATTTCCACAATTTTCCATCTAGTTAAAAAGTCAGTAATTTACAGTAACTTTAATATAAAATAGTTCTCCAATACTTGAGATTAATAGATTCAGTAAATTTAAACTCTAGACTCATAAAACTGCATTTTACTATTAAAACTGGTATTTTCCATTATTTTTATTATAGAAAATTAAATTTAAAAAGTAAGATTAAAAACTCCTTAAATCAGCAACCCTAATTAGGAAACATACGAGAAGGGAAATACCTGTTTCTCCCCACAAGGCATCAGTGTCATTGATGTCCATGTCATGGTCCTTTTCAACTGTCAAGATGTAATGAACCACCTGCCAAAAACAGTGAGCAGAGATGTGCTGAGCCACAAGAGCATCAGTTGTCACTATACGATACAGCAGGAGATAAAAGATGTAAAATAAGTAAGAGTGCTTCTCTCTCAATGCATATAATCAATAGAAAAGAAAATCGGTATCACTCACAACAAGTTCAGTAGGATTTTAGAATGACTTGAAGGCAAGTGAATGTTACTGAAAAACATTTTTAATGCTGATATTCAGGAGTTGATTGCTTTCATTTAATCAGTGGACAGCAAACAAGAACTTTCATGAGACAACTTCCAAGAACAGAGAGGAAAAAGTGGACAGAAAATTACATATAAACAAATCCTGAAGCAAACTATTACTGGATACTCAGCTAGAGCATTTCAACCAGCTGCTAATACATACTACAATAAATATCAGAAGTTTCAACAATTCTTTCCCAGCCTCTTTCAAAAACAGCTGCAAGCACTGGTGTACAGTTCTGATGATTTCAAACAGATCTGGAAGTACCTGAATTCCCAACCCACCTGGCAGTGCCCCATGCTGGCAGCTGCTGTGAGAGCTTGTTGTAGTGCCTGGCGCTTCCTCAGTGAATCCTGTTCTCGGGAGGGACTCACCCAAACCAAGCCGAGCAAGAACTCAAGGATTTCGCAGTGTCCTCTCAGCGCACTATGGACCAAAGCACACTGGCCCTTCTTGTCTGCAAAGTCAGCCTGAAGCGGGGGAAAAAAGAATGTCTGAGGTTAAAAGGTGCAGTGAAAGGCTGTGGAGAGGAGACGCTCTAGAGTGCTGTGGGAGAGCAGCTCTCGCTCCTGACTTCCAGGGCAAGGAGGAACATCTGGGGAATCACAGGCCCAACAGCCTCACCTGAGCAGCTGGGAAGGTGATGGAAGAACTAATCCTGGAGAGCACTGCCAAACACAGGAAGGACAAGGTAAGCAAGACCAGCCAGCATGGGCTTGCCAAGGGGAGATCATGCTTAGCCTGCGGGACAGCCAGCAGCTCTGAGGGGACCAGAGGGTGGGTCAAGAGAGCTGGGGATGCCCTTGACCTCGACTTTAGAGGGCTCCAGCACTCTCTCAGTAACAGTCACTGACAAACTGATGACAACAGGTTGTGGAAGTGCACAGTGAGGTGCACTCAAAACTGGCTGAACGGCTCTGCCAGAGGGTTGTGATCAGTGGTGCGTGGAAAATGCTTCACTGAAGTCTGGACTCAAGACTATGCCTGATAATTATATACTTAAGTAATCAATAACAGCTTTCTTACACCTTTGTATGACTCTTCTGGCTGCAGGCTTTGCAATCTTTGTGCACCAGCTTACCTTTGCACCTTTTCTGCACAGCAGTGACACGATATTCATGTGACCTGCAGCAGCTGCGTAACTAAGGGCTGTCATGCCGTTTTCTGAAGTTCCATCAATAGCAGCTCCAAACTCTAGTAAAAGAGTGACCACTTCTTCGTGTCCAAGGTGCGACTGAACACACAGCACTGGAGCATTATTCAGTACTTCAGTCCTGTAATTCACATTTGCTCCTGCCAAAATCAGCAGCCGACTCACCTAAAATTTAATTTAAACAAAACAATGTTTTCCTCAGATTTGTCTGAATTTGGTACCTTGATCAGGTACTCATTTGTTACTCCCTAATTTTGATGCAGATTTTACTGGCAGACATCAACGTTAACACACAGATAGCAACATACCAGTTTAAAATCTTCTCTGAGTAAATATAATATTGTATTACTGACCACTGCACTCCCAAGAAAAGACTTGTCTCTCCCCTGAAACTCACTGCTCTCATCACAATCACGTGTAACTTGCTACTACTCTGCAACTACCTCTGTTAAGAGAGAACCAGACTGCATAAAAAGCAAATCTCAAAAAAAAACGGCCAGAGCATGGATGTGTGTGTTCATGTACACACAAATTTCCAATCAAAAGCCTTAGCAGTTGGCTCAAATTCCAACTGACTGACTTGGATTTTGCTACCCATCATCTGGGGATTCAAATAATAGCGCAAAGTTGTGGTATTTTAAATCCTTTCCTCTCACAGTATTCCCCCTTTTACAGCTGACACTTTCCCATAGAAGCAAAGAGCAGTGAGCTCTGCCCAGCAAGGCCATGTGGGACATCCACCCTCAAAAATGCACCAAACACACTCACCTGTGCTACAGAGCACAGCTGCAGCAGAAAAAAGGCAAAACGCTTCTTTCCATCAAAACTATCGAGGAAAACTGATTTCAACTTTAGCAACACCTTACAAAAGTACACAAAGGAGTTCAGGTCCAGATGCTTTTCTGCTGAAGGGTTACACTGACTTCAGCATTCACCAGCCAAGTGCCAGCAGCAGTGCCAGACAAACAGCTGACTACAGCCGTGCTGATGCTCTTACCTTCACGTTGGGTGTGTAGATGTTTCTTAGAGAAGCCAGGGCTGTAGACAGTCCATCAGTACTATAGCCAATCCACAAGGCTTGGAGATGACTGGAAGAAATTCCGGTCCTTTTACTGAGACCCTAACAGAAATGATATAACAGGAAATCTCTCTATAGAATTAGAAATCCTATTTTAATCTACAACTCAATATTAAAAAGCAGTAAAATCTGGATTGATAGCACTACCAAGTATTTTGCATAAGCTTCAAACAAATTATTCAAGCAAGTCAGAGGAGAATATCTACAATGCATTCAGATGATAAAGGTCATAAAGCCTACTAAGCTGCAAGCTTTACCTTAAAAATGTGAGCTTTAAGTATATGATGGCCAAGTTCCATGGTTTGTTGGCGGTTTAACTTTCCCTCCTGTCGAGAAAACATGAAAGCCAGTAGAGCATGTCCATTCCTAATAAAAAGGATTGAGAGAACCACTTTTATAACTGTATTTCAGTAAATATTCTAACACATCTTTATTCCTAACAGCTCAACTTTGTCAGACTATTGAAACATACCATCACATCTAAACAGAATTCTTTCCATAACAAAATAATGCAAAATTAAAAATGGCAAATTTTGAATATGAAACACACTCCTGGTATTTCTGTGCTGTCCCTTCAGAAGGGGCCTGTGTCAGCCTTGAACTGGTTTACATACTGCTCCTTTTTGCATTCTCAGAGCCAGGAACTGCAGGCATCTCAGACAAAAGCCAATCCTTTTAGAAGCATAAGATCTGAATACTTGAAAAATTTGAGATGAAATGTGTATTTAGTAATTCTACACCTACATTATAGGTGGTCAATGTTCTAGGAAACAGTGAGAGTGGCATAACCTTGAGAAAACAAGGTTACCATATACTATTTGTTAATCAGACTATACATTGGAACCGGGCAATTAGCCATATGCTAACTGGACTCTCCACCTGAGGGGGGAAGTTGTGGGAAGGGACTTCTCACCCCATTGTCAGACATTTCTGAACAAAACCTTCCGAAATCAGAAGCTCTACCTGGGCCCAGGCAGCCCCCACTGCTGCTGGGGCAAGTGCCAGGAGTTCCCAGCGTGGCGGGACCAGGGGTCCATGAGGCTGCAACCCCCCAGTCCCACCTACAGAACTGGTTCTGTTACAGCCACTTGGAAAGCTCTTGGAAAGTCTTGGGTTAGTAATAATTTTAAATGTCACCATTATTTATTCTTCTGTAAAAACCAAAAACTGTAAACCCCAAAGAACATGAAAAAAAAATACTGGGGAGCCAACTGTGAGGACATGACAAACAGGAACAGCCACTGTCTCCAACTCAACCAACTCCTGCTCTCCAAGTCACAGAAAGTGAGCTGGAATAAGCTGAAACAATGCCAGCAGGATATAATTACAGCACAAAATGTCTTAATATTTTTATGTTTAAAAAAGCCCAAACAATCTGCTCCTTCTATTCCTGCACTCTACGTTACATAGACAAGGTGCTGCTGCACGGGATTCTCAACAATTTTGCTGTATTAGTAACAATATAGCACTCTCATTTCTCCATGAAGGTAGCAGAGTCAGATGCAAACTTCTGACTTCTATAGAGTCAATTATGCATTGTAAACTTTGAATCTTGAGTCACATCTACCCCTAAATATATAAAAGTGTTCATTTTGGAAAAAATTATTTGTACTTGTATTTAACATTACTCTTTCCTCTCACCAATTGTTGCAATCAATTATACAAAACCTAACTTTGGTTATTTGAACATGAATTACTGCAGTTTTTATTTACCTTGGCTCACATAAGAAGTCAGTATTTTCACCTTCTGCTCTCCAGACAAGCCATTCCCTGAAGGAAGGATGGCAGAACATGCGTGTTTTGTCACGTCTTTTGATCAGAAAACACGAAAGGGCTTCCATCCTCTGGCTGAAGTCTTCCCATTGTTGTTCACCATTTATTTGTCCTGCATTAATAGCCTGGAAAATCTGGTCATCTGTCATAGGATGCAGGGATGCCAGTGCCACATTCAGTATGGGCTGAGCTCGCTCAAAAGCAGAGTTTGTCATGAACTTCATATTGCACTGCAGTAAGTACAGCTCTGACAGAGACACAGGAACAACTTTGTAGCTTGCACTTTTGATTACTAAATGACCTTTTTGGAAAAGATCCAGAGTGAGTTTCAAATAGAGGTAAGATCCCAGGCTTCTCATGATCAGGTGGTTACTCACTTTCCCAATAGTAGCTGCATCAGCTTTTCCATTTAAAGACATGTTGTTTATAATTTCCTGACTGTTATTAATTCTGTACTGAATATAAGCATTCAAATCATTGTGAATTTCTTTGTTGTCTGGAAAATTGTCCAGGGATATTGCGATAAATGGTAGTGAACTTACCACTTCCTGTGAGGGAGAGAGGGGGGAGGGGAAAAGAAAGAAAACAACAAAACAAAAAACCAAAGACATTACAGTATTCCAGCACTGAGAACTCAATGATGCATCTCTGCTACATTCCCCTTCTGTAGTGAGTGCCAGATTAAAAAGGAATTCAGTATCCCTGAGATGGTTTTGCAAATATTGCCCCCTCGTAAGAGGTAGAACAGTATTTCTACATTTTATCATTTTTCATAGGAAGGTCTCAAATATTTTACTGACCAAACTCAACAATTGAAGAGGATGAGAAATGACCACTTTGAAGTTAAGGAAATGGAAAACAGTTACCAGAATTGGACCCTGAGACAGGCCAGGGAAAGGGGAAGGCAAAAGGAATGATCTATTAGGCAGGAATGTTTTATTAAGAAGTATCACAAATGACAGGAGGGAAAAGACTCCCCTTATCATTTCACCTTCCAGTAACAATGTACCAGAAAGGTGGCTTGCACATATCCCCAGCCCCACGTGCCTGAAGGCAAGTACCAAGTACAGCACAGACACTTCAGCAGGTTCACCTGAACACACTTTCATGTTTCTGTAACACAGAACACTTTTATGTTTATGTAAATAAAGATCCAAAAGACCTTTATTTAAAAGAAACACTTTTACTACTTCTAACTTAAACTTCATAAAGTAAAACTTCTAAAGTTTAACATTAAATTTTCAAAAATTAAAGTTTGAGAACCAGAAACTTCTTACATAGTCATATATTAGAAGGGTTTAACAAACATCTCCAGACTTTCACAACACAAAAAGGAACTCTATTCCACTTTATGTAATTAAATGGATTTCAGAAACCTGCACTTTCAGACTAGTGAGATGTTTTAAGCAAAGACAAACTTCTCCAGTCTCCAGAGATGGAATAGTCCCTGCTACAGAAATCCCTTCCTAAATGCAAAAATTTAGTTCAGAAATAGACTCTTAAGCCAGTTAAACACTATGAGTGCTAGTGGCAAGCAGGCAGAGAAGAAATAAACTCTCAGAGGCTGTACTGAAGCACGCCTGCACCTTAACATTGCACTCCTGAGGTACAAGGGATCAGACTCAAATTCCTAATTTCTTGTATTAACCACTCTACTGATAGATGCAATTAAGTGATTCACAATGAAAAAGGCCTCCAATATTTTATCAGAAGGAAGGAAGGAAGGAAGGAATTCGGAAGGAAGGAATTCGGAAGGAATTCGGAAGGAAGGAATTCGGAAGGAAGGAATTCGGAAGGAAGGAGTTCGGAAGGAAGGAGTTCGGAAGGAATTCGGAAGGAAGGAGTTCGGAAGGAAGGAGTTCGGAAGGAAGGAGTTCGGAAGGAATTCGGAAGGAAGGAGTTCGGAAGGAATTCGGAAGGAAGGAAGGAATTCGGAAGGAATTCGGAAGGAAGGAAGGAATTCGGAAGGAATTCAGAAGGAATTCGGAAGGAAGGAATTCGGAAGGAAGGAAGGAATTCGGAAGGAAGGAAGGAAGGAAGGAAGGAAGGAATTCGGAAGGAAGGAATTCGGAAGGAAGGAATTCGGAAGGAAGGAATTCGGAAGGAAGGAAGGAATTCGGAAGGAATTCGGAAGGAATTCGGAAGGAATTCGGAAGGAAGGAAGGAAGGAATTCGGAAGGAAGGAAAAAATCCAAGAGACTTTATTTTAAGTTCCTCTAAACCCAGTATTTTTCATAATAATGCAGCTGCACCAATATAAATGATCATTTGGTTTAGGAGGGTAAGAAAAATTTGAAAGGTGTTTTTACCTGGAAATTAGTTCTTACAGTCACAATGAGCTTCAGCCAGGGAGGAAATTTACAGATTATACTTGTGATAAATGAAGAAATGGTGTCACCATAATCAGGTTTATGAAATTCAGCATCATTTAAACCATCTACCAAAATTATGTAGTCTTCCTCAGGAATCTTCTGCTCTGAAATTTGAAAATAAAAAAGGAAAGGATAAAAACACATTCTCCTATTAAGTGACACATCTTTATGCTCAAATTCTGAATGCCAAGAAACAAAAATGTATCTTTATGCACACCGATACATCTTATGGCATTTAAGCATTATTTAGAAGATTAAAAACAACATTGGGAGATTAAAAACAGTTTTAACAGGAATGATGTGCTCTGTTCATATGTAGGCAACCCCCCATTCTGCCACAGATCAGGTATCTGCTCAAGCTGGCATATGCTGGGAAGCAGCTGTTTCCAAAAGGAGTTTGCCAGGGTTTTTTTTAAATACAAACATCATGTTTCTACATGCTTTCTTTTACACACCATAATCGAGGGAATAGCTGCACCTGTATCAGGGGAGGGTTATGTTGGATATCAGAAAAGGTTCTTCCCCCCGAGGCTGCTGGGCACTGCCCAGGCTCCCCAGGGAATGGGCACGGCCCCGAGGCTGCCAGAGCTCCAGGAGCGTTTGGGCAGCGCTGCCAGGCAGAGGGTGGGATTGTTGGGGTATCCTTGGCAGGGCCAGGAGCTGGACGGATTATCCTGGTGGGTCTTTTTCAGCTCAGGAGATTCTGTGATTCTTGGAAAACTGCCACATCCATTTTAAAAGCAAGCAAAACCCACATCCACTTTGCAGATGTCAGGCCCAGAAAATTAAAAGAGAAAGTATATGACAAAACTTAAATGCATCTTAAAACAAAATCCTTTAATGTGAATGTGCCAGCCTTAACTTCAAGCTAACAGCTATCTTTCAGTTTTCTGGCAAAAAAGTAAGGTTTCCATGACCTTTAATAAGTTTCACAGAATTTTAATTAAAACATGAATCAACTGTTCAAAATCTATCTATTATTGTTACAAACAACTAGCACAATTAAGGAATCCCTTTCTCCAGGAATGTTCTGCTTTATTTATTTTTAATACTTTTCTCCACTCTTTATGCAGTTTAGATTCCATTTCCAAATCACTTCCTTTTTAACGTACCTCTCCTGAGGTTTGAAAGTGGTTCCAACACTCCCCTTTTAAAAGCTGCTGCTGGATCCTGGACACAAGACCTCAGGCTCAGCATGCTCTGCAGGTGAGGCTCTTTGATGAGGAGATCTCTGTATGCTGTTAACTGATGCGAGCGGCAAAGCAAAGCTGCCACACTGTGTACAAATTCAGGGACAAGACATGTGTACGTGTTGTCAGCCTGGCAGTAGTGATAAGCAACGACCTGCAGAATTGAAAAATAAAAAGCACTACCCTTTCAGTATTTTGGTTGATTACTAGTTAGTGCAGTTATGATAGAGTGCTATTAAATTTCCCTCTCAACTACAAAATACTTTTCAGTGTTAGATCCCACGCTGTAACAATCTGTGATGGCCCGTGTCAAACACAGGGAGGAAGGCAATGAATTATGTTTTTGACCTTGCAGGACACGCAGAGAGGAGAAGAAATGGAAGTGTCAGATTCTGACAGGAAAATGTAACAATTTGAGTTTGGGACATTTGATACAGTGGCCAAGCAGCTGATTAACTAAGGAGCACAAGAAAAGTAACCTGAGGGTTTGACTGGGTAACCTAGCAGCTGTAATTTAACAACACTATGTCCCACACTGTAACGACCTAAGGACTAATTTGATCATCATCAGGCAAAAGTAAATGACAGACAGCTATTAAAGAAAGACATGCTTACATAAGCAAATGGAGAAATACAACAACTGGCTTTATTCCAAAGCTGTGTATTACTTAAAAATAAACCAGGACATAACCCATATTTCTTTGGGGGAAAAAAAAAAAACCAAAACAAACCACAAGGAAAACATGGTGTTCACAGTGAATAAGAAGCCTGTACTTCAGTGGTTTTCATAACACTGCTTCAAACAAATATGTATCACTTTAAATACTGCATAAAGATCTCATGTTTTCCCTACAATTATTCATATAAAAGATGCAGTTCAGATGATCATTGATTTTACTATTTAGGCAAAAAATAAAACACCTAACATAGTAATCTAATACAAAAAGACTTCAGACTCTCAGACTATGGAAAATAAAACTACATTCAGACTCAACCTGTATCATAGCATATAGATGGATTATACAAAACCCAAACATTTTACCTCCCCACCCCCCCCAAATTTTGCTTTTGGGAGCACTGAGCAGCTCCCTGTAGAGAACATATAGCCCCTTTGGTAAGGAAAGGATCCCAACCTCCCACACCCACACAAAACTGATGAGAAATTGTTCAGGTAACTCTTCCTAGGACCAAGCAGGATTCAGGTGATCACCTGATGGGTACAAGAGGCAGGTAGCTGGTTTCACCAGCCAAACAGAGCCATCATGCAGAGGTGCCCAGGTGCTGCCCCTCTTCCAGCACTGCCCACTGCCTCCCGGGGCGCTCTGCAAAGCAAACTGACCCCCATGTTAGAGCGTTCTAACACACTGAACATCTACTAGGAAGTGAAAACTCACCTTTGAAGCGAGGCATCTCACAGAATCCCCTGTTTGGGGTTTGTGTTCGGGAGTACCAGGACAAGTCAGAGTCTTCATTGTATTGGTGTCACCTGACGGAGGGGCACATGGGGATAACTGGCTTAAGGGAATCTCCTGACAGGAGTCACCACCTGCTTTTAAAAGACAACAAATACAAAAGAGACCAAATTTGCTGAAAGCAGATTGCTTTTTAGGAAAACACCACAGCTTATCTTACTGCTGGAGTAAAAATTGAAACTGAGCAATACCATTAAAGGAAGCCTGCAACTAGTCTGATAAATACAGGCACACATTTGCAACTTTACAATTTTAAAACAACTCAACTGACTTTCAGATCAAAACTATAGAATTACTGAAAGCACAACCATGCTGATGTGCAGAGTTTCCTTCAGAAAATTACACATACAATGCCTCAATTAAACTAGTAGTTAATATATGACTGAACTCTTGGGAAATTTATCATTGTTATTATTAGTAATAATGATATTTGAAGTGTCAGTAGGGAAAGGAGCAGTAATAACAGTCTCATCATCCGTCCAGTTAATGTAGGCACTGGACTGGTCTGGTGACAGGATGCTTTGGATCCCAGTAGAAGACACAAGGGGTTTCTCCATAGCTTTATTCTCACCTCTACAAAAATTCTATGGAAAGCATACAAAGCGGATACACAGCAGGAAAGAAACACTCACTGCTCCCTTTCCAAACTCATGAGAGACAAAGATGCTGCAGTCACATCCTCAGAGTCTGGGGTACACACTGCCTGACAAGAGGAAGAGATCCTGCACACTGCCTCTGTGATACCACCTCTCTGATGGGCTGAACCCACATTGTATCACGTTGAAGGTATTTGTCAGAACACAAAATTTTAACTCCTTCCTTTGCTCATTGGAAGAAAAAAATGTTTGCCAAAGACTTGATGAGGCCTGACTACCTTAAGCCAGAAAAGCAAACATGTGACTCCTGATGTCAGCAGTAACCCAGACCATTACTCAGAAAAGGAACATACTTTTAGGAGATGAACTAGGGCTGTTGGAAGCTATTTGTCTCATGCGACTTCCATGGCAGCTGAGTGCCACCAGCCGTGAAATGATTGCAGTCTTCCCAAATCCCACATTTCCAGTAATGACAGCTCCCTTGTTCTCTGCTGGGTCAGGATTCTGCAGTTTTTCTTCAATGGCGTGGAACAGCCATTCTCTTCCAACAAACACCGAGTCTGTGGTTATGCTTGGCACCTCAAACAACAGCGGCTTCAGCAAAATGTCCTGAGGCTTATAAGGGATGAAACGAGCTGAAAAGACATGTCAGGGAGGAAAGTTTATTAGAAGAAACTTGACATGCAATCAAGCAGCATGGTTTCAGAAGGTAACATCATTTAGAAGCCTTGTTACTATCAGTCATAATCAGACATTTCATCACGAAAACAATAACATCTGATTGCCTCAGTTCAGGTAATCTCCATAATTTTTGCATGAATTAAATTGTAGAGGAAAGAAGCTACAGGTATAATCTGATTATTTTTTTACAATTGAACTGGATAGTAAGTTGTAGAATCCAAAAAGTTTTCTTAAAAATGCATTAATAATTCTACAAATGGGGAAGCATTTTTTAGAGTGAACTATGTGCTGAGCATCTCAGTGTTAGGTCTTCAAATCTGTAAAGACATTTACAGAGAAACAGAAAAAGGTACAGAGAATAACATAATTTTTCTGTTTAAAAAAACCCCTTAAAGTAATACCAAAAAACCTACTGCCTTGTTTTTCTATACTTTTCAAGTCACAGGATCAGAAGTTACACCTTTGATTACTTTGATCTATACATCTGGGAAACACCTGATGACTTGGGGAAAAATTCCGGTTTGATTCCATAAAATACATTAAAATTTACAGGGATAATAATATTCACCAATAAAATGCTCTAAAGATTCCTTAGTCAAATGTATTGTTACACAACTGCTGTTTCAGCATTAACCTATGACCGTGAAAAGCCATAAATGGAAGAGGGCAGCACAGTATCTACATACGATCCTCAAGACCAGTTTTACTAGGAGTTTACTTAAATTTTTCTGGTTTTATTGTTATTGCTTGTAACAGATGCACACAAATTCAGTCTTGAAACCATAGCATAATGCAGGAAAGAGTAAGTAAGCATCTTATTCGCAGATATGCAGTGACTTGTCAGGAGCATTCTACAGTAACACTGTGGGACAGGGCTGACCTGATCACAGAGCATTCACATTCCAAACTACTGAAGGACTGTATGACTGTGCCAGACAGATGCAGGTGTAAATATCTCTGCCTTTACCTTCCTGCTGCACTTTTCCACCAGCGGTGTTGTGCCAAGGCAAGCGAATTGAAGTTCGTAAAGGAGTATTTCTTTGTCCATCCAAATAACTCAAATCTTCCAATTTGGTTGAACTTGTTGCTAGAGTATTAAAGAACTGAAGCTTATTTTTCTCTCAACACAAGTTACAAAGAGTGTTATTATTTACTACAGTTCTTCATCCACATGTTACTTACAGAGAAGTTTTTCTAGACAATAGCAACAAAGTCATTCATGTTGTAACATTTACAAAATGCATTTCACTCAAGTTCACTAAGATTTAATTGGGTTTTTCCCCATTTAAATGGCACTCAGTTCTCCCATTGAGAGAGTTTCCTTTTTTACTGTGGGAACAACCACATCAGCGACGTCAGAAGCGTTAGAACAGGTTCAGGTAATACCTGCTAATACAATACATGTCACCAGGCAGAGTCCTGGAATAACTGGTAGACTTTTGAAGTGTTTCAAAAGTCCTGACCTAGTCAATACCTACCAGAAAGCACAGTTACAGCCCTCTGGATGAAGGTGTTAAACAACTTAGGTAATGTTCATCTGTTCAGTTCAGAACATAGGCTTGTTTTTATCCTATAGAGATACTTTTATACTAACGACAAAGATTCAAAAGAAATGTCCTATCATTAAGAAAATCCTTGGTTTTGACCTCAGGACTTTACCTGCAACAGAGTTTGGACGAGGCATTATTAAAGAGCCAGAACTCTGAGCATAAGGAAGGGGACCCTCTCCTGTTGGTACTTCCTTTGGCAAATTCTCAGAAGATCCAATGGCTTCCTCTTCTGCAACTGGTGAACAATTATCTGTTCTTCGGTCACGACTGATGCCTTGATGTTTTCCAGCTCTGAGACTCCCATCCTTACTCCATTCTAAACTGGATCCACTACGATCATCATTTTCTGACGAACTTGTTATAGTGGCTGAAAAAGAGGAAAAAAACCCAAGTAAAGTCAGAAGAATATTACACATTAGAATTTTCATTCTCAAATGGCATTGTGAAACATAAATGACAAAATTTCAGTGTTGTTCATAGGTCTGCAGCTTCAGCCTTGCAGGATGGTGGGGTACTCGTACAACTCTGAATTCTTCCAGCTGAGGCTCACACTCATAAGAAATATAAGATTGGATGCTTCAATTCAACAGCTTGTATTCTAAGAAATACTAATAATATGGACATACAATTTAGAGGCAGTAGAAGAAAAAAACCCAACTTTTCGGGCACTCCATTAATCTCTGCACACACTTAGATTGTACGTCAATATGACAAATTTATTTCATTTTTATTGTTGCATCAAAAAAATCTGGTTCCTCCTGAAGCATTCAATCTTTAGAACTCTGATTCCTCTTGGAGGGAAACGCAGCAAAAGGAAACTTGGGTGCTCAAGATTTCCATACTGACACAGCAGCAAGGATCCAGCAAAGCATTAATTTTGGCCAGCAGCCCAATCTTTTCTCCTACTTAGCTCCTTGCTGAGGATTAAAACCTGCCTTTACTACTATTATGTCAAACTCAATAGAAGCAAAGAAGAATTCAGTTACAGCAGTAAAAGACTGGAAAACTAAAGGAAACCTGAACTGTAAGTAAAAAAGAGGAAAATGGAGAAAAGACTGATTTCCCATCAGTCTGCTGGTCTGGAAAAAATAGTGGGAGTAGAAATACAAAGGAGGCCCACATAACTAGCATGAAAGCGCAAGATATTTTCATGGGTGGATGAACCCTGCCAAAGACATTAGAAAACATATACTTGCTAAGTGTAATTTAAAATGTGCATGTGCTAATAAGAGATTTGAATGCACAAACATACTTGCATATAAAAACCAAAAGCACAGGTCACTTAGCAGAAAGGTGCTTCTTCCTTCCCTTCTTGGTTTCATGCCTTTAGAGATATAAGGTATGCTGCCCTGGGTAGCCAAGAGACAGAGGGTGTTCAAATTTTCCTGGGATTTGAGACATGAACAGGAGCTCTGCAGAAGAGCAGCAGATGATTTTCATGCAGTCCCGCAGCCATGAACTGCACGTACTTGACTGAAGGAACACAAGGGAGTTCCCCCTGCTCTTGCACTCATACACTCATCCTTCCTTTTCAGTAGGTCAATAAGCAACTTTTATCACTGTTCTAAAATACCTTCTTTAAAATACTGGTACTTACAAGATTATACAATAATGATGTTGTCATGCCAGTACACTATTTTAAACAAACATGAGGCCATTCTGACCTTATTGAGAACATGGACATACTCTTGGACTATTTCAAGCTTGTCAACCATGGCTAGTATGTTCATATCAGTATCTACATTTGTGCTCTTTTCCCAAAAATAACAATTCTGCGATATCCTTTCCTTTGCATCAAGGTGTTCATGCTATCTCAAAACTAGATCCTACACGAAGCTGACCACATACCAATCTGACATGGAAGGAGTACACAGAATCATTTTCTTCAACTGAAACACTGAAGTTTTATACAGGAGTCTTTTGACCCATGACAAACAATGTCTCTTAGGGTAACTGATCAGTAAAAATTATTTATACTGAGCTGGTTGGTACAAGGAGCTTGTAACAGTTGGGCTGAGAGGGTGGCTGCCTCCAATGGTCAGTGACTCCCCACACAAGATGCACATATACCTTCAACTCAGCCATCTTTTAACAGAGGATCACACAATTTCATCTCTTCCACAATGTTCCATATTAGCTTCATTTTCATGCCAGTTACTCAAAAATCTGCAGTGTTTTGAAACAGTTTCATTTAGGCTATTCTCATAAGAAATCACATCAATTATCGTTTCCTAAGCTGGAAATTAAACCAACTTCAAGCTCTGCTGTGCTTCACCATTATGAAAAGCACTGTTAAGACCTCTAGAATGGAAAAGAAAAAAGGCATGAGAAAACAAGGAATGGAGAAAACCAGAGGAAATTAATTATTTCAAAGGAAAAAGTGGAGAAATTAGAACTGCACCAGGAAAACAAAAGAAGTGAAATGCACGCCTAACAACAGCAGCTGTTGTAGCCAAGAACAGGATTTCGATCTTTCAAAATGGGATCCACAGACAGTGTAAACAGAACACAGTGACATAAAGCAGCTGTTCAGACTTGTACAATTAAGAGGAAAGTAATTTCTCCTACCTGTACTGCTAATGAAAATGCTCACCTATAATCCCACTGTCCTTGCTCTCCAGGGTGGAGCTGGGGGTGCTGATGGTGCCGCAGGGACTGCCCTTGTTGGCTGCTGCTTTGCCAGCGCAGCTGTTGAGGGTTGAGCAGGGACTGTCAGTGCTGGGCGATGTCGTGCTGCTGGTGAGGGTGGAACAGGGACTCACTCCTTGGCTGGCAACTGCACACTGCCGTGGGAAGAACAAGAAACACTTACTGCACACCAGGCTGGACACTTGGGCTGAAAACTAGAGACCTTGAGGTGAGGTAGAATAAGAGCAAAGTGAAGAACCCATTTTTCAAGTAAAAATGTCAAGAAGTAAAGCCTTGTCTAGACTGGGAATCTTAATCTTTCACATTACTCTTAAAAAGTAACTGCTGAAGAAAAAAGGGAATTTCACAGTTCAGTGAAAGAGCTGCAGTCAGGCAGATTTCTTTTCTATTTAAAACTTTACTGGATACTCCTCCCCTCCACCTCTTGTATTTACTCTTTGAGTTGAAAAAATCTGGAACTGCAGTCTTATTAATTTTTCACTATCAATGTGAAGACCCAAACTGATGCACTAAGGTTTAGGAGGGCTGGGACTAAAAGTGGAGAGAGTAAGGGGAAGGAGCAGAGGTTGGTAGTTACTGTGAAGTTTTAGTTAGCAGGTGAGTTTCATGTGGATAGTAGCTGCTTGCTTCTCTCCAGTCCGAAATTACAGAGAAGGACTGTCTGACAGAACTTCTCAGGAAGAAACAAACACACCCCTCTCCCCAGGCATGCTCCCATTTTAACAAAACACTGGCCTTCTCCATTCTTGGAAATCACTGAAAACAGAAGGCAAAAATTTCCTCCTAAATACTAAAAGCAGAGAGAATTCTAGAAGCTATTCACAGTCACAGCAGATTAGAGTTAACCTCCAGAAATGGTAAGTCTATCCAGTTTGTGTTTTTTGAAACTGCAAATTTATCTTGCATTCTTGAAAACAAACACTTGTTAAAATTAAAAGTCCAGTTCTATAGCTATATCTCTATTAAAAGAGATGGTATTTAGTATCGAGGTATCAGGTGACTGCAACTACCAAATAGAGGAAATAACTAGTCTTCTCTGAAACAGGATGAACATTAAGTATATTATATTCCATTATCCTACCATAACTTCGCTTTTCTCTTCCATGTGAGCAGAAGTCGAGATCCCTTCTCCCAGTAAAAACCCCAGTCTTGTCATCAATTCTTGTGCTGCAGGAGAACAGCTTGAATCTTTGTCAGGCTTTGCTTTGGATTGGAAGGAAAAAAGTTGAAGGTTAGAGTCTTATATTTGGAAACTGTTAAAAGAGGTAGTAAAGTACAACCAAATTGTCCGTCTGACTTTTAATTGCTGGTGGGTCATGGATCCTCTGCATAACTGCACAAATCTAGGGGAGGAAAAACCCACCTGCCAGTCAAACCAGAAATGTTTAAGTGCAATCAGTTCATCATTGGACTGATGAGTGACATAACACAACAATTCTTCTAATAGCAGTATTAAGCTCAATGCTCTAAAAGCTTAGCGGCAAGCTGAAATTCTACTTCTGTCATATAAAAAACCTGGAGAGAAGTTAATAACACAGATGTTTTGTAATCTCACAGTTAACACTAGAACTAGTACCATACATTTTTGTTTTGCTTGCTATGCAAAAGATGTGACACCAGTTCTGAACGTCCCAGCTCTTCTGGTGCAAAGATATTTAATTTTATCAGTACAGTGCTTTGAAATGTTTTCTGGCATCCAACAGACAGAACAACAAACAATTCAAAATGAAGCAACTTGCAAAAAAAAGCAGCCAAGCACAGCTCTGCCCTGGCACATACTCTTGCTAATGGAATCTCACAAACAAGCATTTCCAGCCATTTTCCTTCTTTGATGCCAGATGTCTGGCATCATCCACCAACCTGTGACCATCTGCTCTGACAGGAACATTTACAGGGCATTTATTTCTTTTGTCCATTATTATAAAAGAAAATACATAGCCTGTCCCATCCTCAGGTATAAACAGCTAATTAAATAAGGAGCATCATTGTACCACTTGGAGAACCAGCTCCCAGCAGGAGCTGTTACCCCAGAACTGCCAAGGGGGACACTGAGGAGCAGCTGCACGGCCACTTCCCAGCCAGCACACCAGGGCTGCTGGTGCCAACCCACACTGCTGGGAGTCAGCAAGGACACCCAAACAGCTCTAGCACTTCAACTTTTGGAGATGTTGTGCAACAAACGATTCCCAACTGCTATAGAGCGCCTCAGCGGGCAAGGGAAGTAGGTGCCCAGACTTACAGATGAATTTTAGGAGAGGAGAAACAAGACCCTCAGCTGCAGCACCTTCCGCACCACCACCGAGAGGAGCTGGGGTGAGGGGAGAACCCACAAAAAATCCCAGCTGAATTGTCCCTTGGCCTTCCCTTCACAGTGTCACTGAGCCAGACAGTGTCAGGACAATCTTTACTCTCTGTGAGGAGCATATGGGTCTCTAACCATGTAAGACACAGCTGACACCCAGTGGTACCTGCAAACAGCACATCTTTCCCCAAGCTGCAGACTGGAAAAGAAATACAGAAAATAACAACTGTAACAACTGTAACTGAACAGCCTGACCATAGCACCACTTCAACAATGGCCTAATTTTATGAGTGACATAAACCCCAATGTTTGCAAACATGAGCAGTTTACTAGTCAATCCTCTGTCTTTATTTCGCTCCAGCTCAATGCCTACTTGAATGCATGTATTTCTTAATTTTGCGGACAGCTTGAGGTTTTTTACTCTTCAAGACAGATTCTCACTTAATCCCAAAAGAAAGAAGTCTATGAAAGTAGATAGCAAAAGTTTTTTTATCTCAGAATTTTTACAAATCAACAGGCCTTCAAATATTTGCCTGGAAAATATATTTCCTCTTAAAAATAGCCATTTTAAAGATTACAATTAATCTTTAAGTCACAATCGTGGAAACTACAGTTTGTGAAATCAACATCTTCATTCTTCTCTCAAAATTACAAACCTTATTACTGTTATTATTATTATTATTAAATTATAATATTTGACAAGTCTGAGTAAATGTTAGGCAGAGTACCAAATTCAGTCAGTAACAGAGATCAAAGCTAAGAGCCTAAGGTGTTCAACCCAGCATCCACTGTTTGATCCTTAAACACCAGAACCTGGTGCTGATCTCCAGCAGCCTCACCATCTGAGAGCACAGCTCCGTGAGAGGAGGAAAATCACAACATGGTCACCTTCAGACTAGGGGGACAAAGACTACATGCTTTCCCAGCTGGACCTACAACTTTAATGCCAGCACCACAAGATGGCTGTGAAGACGAAGGCACAAGAGGGACCAGGGTAACTATACCATATCAAATGGATGGTGAAATTTGAAATAGTTATATTTTTGCTACAAAGTGCCTGTATTTTAGAAAGAAAACACTGGCTTTTTAAACCGTAGTTTCCTTTAAAACTGAAACAAAAGGAAAACAAAAGAATTTTCACCCGGAACATCATCAGTTATAGCCACTGACCTTAATGTGGTTAGTTAAACTGAAACATTAATCTAAAAATACGTGACACATACTGACATACATGTCATGACATTCACTGTAAAAGCCATGCTCTGTCACACACTAGTCAGATTAAACCAACATGAAACTTTCCAAGAATGCCAGTTAACTCTAGGGAGGTGGCTTCTCCCAGCTTTGCCAACACAGGAGTTAACTGTTACCGCCTCTGTCAGCAAATTTTTACAAAACTTCTAAAATGAAGCACTGCAAGGAATGCAATGCTACACACTTGAGTCAAATTATAATTAAAAACAAGTTCAGAAAAATGCCAGAAGGCCTTTGCTCTGTGGCAGTCACCAACACCAGGACATCACTTTGCCTGCAGTGCATGACCAGCCCCAAGAACTCAGACAGCTCTAAAGATAAGGTAGGTGTAACGGCAAGCACCTCCTCCTTGCAAAACACTGCTCCCAACACAGAATGGAATTTCTCATCCTATAGCTCATTAGCGCACACTGTGTGAAGCGGCAGCGACGCTGACGTGGCAGGACAGCCGAGCAGACACTCACCGTTCGCGCCGGCCTCTCCTGGCTCCGACCCCTTCCGCAGCGGCAGGGCTGCCTCACCTGGCACTCTGGGGCTTTCCACATACTTGGGCTTCCTGACCGGACCTGCAATGGGAATAAGCTGAGCGTATCTAACCCTTTCCAGATGGACCACAAGCTTCCTATGTCCTGTATCCTCTATGATGTAAAAAAACCAGAGAAATTATTTCTCACACACACAGCTGGTATCACAAAGATCAGCGAGCTGCTGCACTTCCACTCTTGTGAGAAACACAGGCTCTGGGCTTTTCAGAACACAAAGTCTGCTAGAAAACAAACCCAATGTATGTGGTGTCTAAACTGCATACTGCATGTTACCCCAGTAGCTGGTCTCCCTCCTCAGTGCTGATGTGTAACTCAGGACTACACCTCAGGCTCTCAACTGTTCTCCACCTGCTCTGCACTTCCCACACTAACAGAGCAAAACCCCTTCAGGGAGCAGAGGGACTGTGGGCCTGATTCCAACTGTCCCACATTGCCCTTGATAAAGGGGCTTTCCCCTTCTGCAGTTAGGGTCTTCAAAAAGCATCCTTCTCCTTGGCTCAGAATTCAAGGGCACACCAAAGCTCTCTCACACTTTGTTTATTAAAACCTCACCCTATATGTAGGCTGTGGCACATTAAGCATCCTATCTTTCCTTTTGGCAGCAGCCTCAGATGCTACATTACGTCTCTGAAAACTACATTGATTTCTTGCTCATTTTCCTGAGCACTTTAAGACTCATGACTGCTTTTAAGGACAAGTTGCATCTCTCCTCTGTGATCTCAGGCTCCCAGGGTCACAGTGCCACAGAGCTGGGAAGGCCTGGCCACCCCATCACAGGGTAACATGCATCATTTGCCCAGAACAATCTGGGTGGACCCATCTGCTCTTTCAGATTTCCACCTAGAAGTGCAATATGGGAACATGGTGACAACCTAATTTCTAAGCTAAGAAATACTGGGCAGGAAGTGTCAGTCCTACACGAACACATATTTGCGTCTCTAGTAGAGATTCTTGAGTCGATTTCACTTTTTACACCAACAGCTCGGCACCAACACCAGAGGGGGCTCTTCCAATGCTACTGTCTAACAAAAATAAGGGGCATTGGTCCTGGCAAAAGCAGCTAAAAACACATTCTCTTGAAACAAAATCACATTCCTTAAGGAGACAATAGTCCACACCTGTCATCTGTAAGCATAAGTATAATCAAACATATCCAAGTTGGACAACAAAAGCACTCATTCTAAAAGAACAAAAAAACCCCAAAACGTGTAGCAGTTGTAAAATTAGATCAGCATGGAAATATCTTCAGGATCTATGTTTAACACTTGTGCTTTAAGCTATGGAGGAGGCACTTTACTGAATTTTGATCCTCACAAACTGCTGTGGAAATGACTTACAGTGCCTACAAACCTGATATACAACATTGGAACAAGTAGGAGAATTCGTGGTAAATTTATTTTCATGCACTAATCTAAAACAGGACACATGAATTAATCCTTGGATGAAAAGGACCCATTTAAATGTGAACTGCATCTGCAGAACAGCAGCTCTTTTCCAGAAGTGTAAGATGGCTGAATCAGGTCTGACGGAAGGTTCATCCAGGACAGGGCTTTATCAGCAGCAAACTGCAGAAGAATCTAAGTAAGGGAAAACACACTCCCTGCTGTGCTCTCGTCACTACTGCTAAGTGCCTTATCATTTCCGGAGGCAGAAGTGGTCACTTGCTCTTTAAGAGCTCTAGATGGATTTTTCTTCCAAGAGCTAACCCCAGCCTTTCTTTCACAACCTGCAATATCTGCAGGTGAACACAACACTGCTGGACACAGTAACTACATTGTCTTCATTTCAATGCAATTGCCTTTTTTCCAGGGGGACAAATACCAGTCCAGTCTATTACCATGACTTCTCCTTCAGTGCCATTCCACACTGACCGTCACTCCTGCAGCCTGTTCTAGCTCTGTCCTAAATCTACTGCAGATTTTTAAAGTTGGTATCACCAGAGTTACACCAGTCTCCTCCCAAAGAGGACAAACTACAATTTATACAACTCCATAACTATATATTTTTAAAGTCATCTATTGCTTTGCTAGTAATTCTTAATGCTTTTTTGACTGCAGAAGAGCTGATTCCTCAGAAGATCGTTGTAACTTGTGCACCTCCATCCTTTCCCTCCCATCAGCACTAAGTGGATCTGTAGCTGTACTGATCCTGGGGATTGCCCAATGCAGGCGCAGGACCTTGGAGCTCAGACAGCTTAGTGCACACAGGGGGAACAGCCCCCCACAGCTCCCAAGGGTAGGGCACAGAACTGCAGCCTGAGATGAAACCAGTTCTCTGACCTAGTCTAGCCTCAAGAATCAGGTATGAGGATTAATTTGCTTACTAATTAGAAGTTTTAATTGAAGTTTAATTTCAAAACGTACTAAAGTTCTGTTGTACGTTTATGCAAGACTCTCCCAGCAGTCACCTCTGGCATTCACTGATGGAAATTCACTGATTTCAAAGGAAATCTTTCTCTGTTCAAGCATTATTGTATCATTAACCTAAGGCAGCAAACATTTTTTTCAAGTGCAGGAGCAACATCTTTCACTCATATCTTAAACTCCACAATCGTTTTTTTTGGAACATCCCTTATAAATCAGTATTTTCATTCTTTTCGTTCAGCCTCCTAAATCAGACTATAATCAATTATTACCCCTTTAAGACAACAAATACCAATTTAGCTGCACACCTGTAAGATTGCCAATCCAAACAGTGTTCCATTCTAGCTTTGTAGTAGAAGATAACTCAACTTACTGTGACAGTTTTTCATGTACCGCTCCCCTGCCCAGGATTGTCCTGCTGACAACTTTTTCTTAGTTCTGTTTGTTTCTGCTCTTCTATCCACCTTTTCCTCAACTAACTATTTTGTTTAGGAAGTTTCTGATTCCAAACGAACTGACAGGTTTAGTATGCCAGTGATTTCAAGCTCCCTAGTGATTTCAGATGTAATTTCTCTCCTTGCTTTTTTTATAGCTAGAGTTGAGCACTGAACTGGGGCCAGAAACACTCGTAAATGCTGAGCTCTCCTCACAGAGCAGAGCTCCCACCTCCTATGCAAACAGATAAAGCACAGTGTATGTCTGTCTGTCTGTCCCTGACCCAAGGACTGTGCAGCTCTCCCTGTCCCCACGAGCTGTGCACACACCTGCTCTCACGCTGCAGTCCTGGTGAGCCCACACACCAGGCCAGGGACACTCGCTGGTACCAGTGGGGACAGGCTGTGCTCCCAGCATGGAGGGACTGAGAAGCTCAGGCTTCAGCCTGGAGATGACCCGGGGCCAGCAAGCCAGAGCGAGAGGATCAGGATGGGACACCAGAGCTCTGAGCAGCAGTTTCAAGAGACACCAAACCCAGAGTGCTGTCCTGGACCAGGCACTTCCCAATCAATCTGTGTGTTCCCAACAGATCCCGAGAACTTGCTAAGCGTTAAGGTACCTGAGTGCTTTTCTCATGGGCCACCTGAGAACTGATAATTATGCACAGAACAAATACGCCTATGATTGAACAAAATCCTCTTAATCCAAAGGGACAGAATGAAAACACTGCTCTCCCCACAGCACTTCTGCAGCTAATCGACACCCGCAAAAGCATCCTCCTGAGTCATCTGGAGTGGAAAACTACACAAGTATACAACTCTCACAGAAGAAATCATTCCAAGCATAACATTCTTTTCCCATCACTGAAATTTTAATTAAAGAAGAGAAACTAAAAAAAAAAACTGAAGCAACCTAGAATGTAAAACAACCTTCTAAATTAGCAAATGGTCATATGAGTAAAAATGTGTCTGACAGGAAGGGGGGGGAAGTACTTTTCCATTATTTTAAATTGAACAGTTTCTGTTTGGACTTATATACGGCTTGAATGTAAATTTACAAACTGGCCTTACAATTTGTCTATTGCTGTTGTTGCTGTTTTTCATATGGTCCTACTGCTAAATGGCAAATTACTGGAATTTACTATGTTGTTCAAAATGTTTGCAATACCTTCTGCTTAACAAGACACAGTCTAAGATTATTTTAAGCCCCATCTATCGATGAGTGTGCAACTTTCTAAAAAGGTAAGAAAATTAAGTCTAAAACATACTTTCATCATTAGATAGATCACTTTTGGTGGATTGCTGGTTTTCCAACAGTTTGATGTGATGGATAACCAGATGGCGAGTGAATGAAGCATTAATAGAAGGAATAAATTTACTCCAGTCCCAAGAAAAATACTAACACATTTTAAAGAAATGACAAAGGACAGCAATACTTGTGGCTCACACAGGAGCAAAGCCAAGCAGAAGTGCCATCAGAACAAAAAAGCAAACCCAAAATTACACCTCTGAAGCTACAGAGCAACACACACTTGGAAAAATGCAGAAAGGGCAATGAAAGGAAGAGCAGTAAGAACAACTTGTAACTAAATTACCTTACATGTAGCATTTTTCTGCTCTAGACATCACCAACTTGAGTCTAAGTCTGTGAAACAGTCTGAATGTCAACACCAGTTACCCAAAACCATAAAATACTAAATAGTGCATTTTTTACTGCAGAATGTTCTTCCATGCAGTATTTAACCATGAAAACCAATTTTTATCCACGCATCATACAAACATAAGATCAGCAAACAGAGATGCAGGAGCAGATAAACATCAGCCAGAGCAGACAAATTTCCTGGAAAAGCAGGAATGCACTGAGAACGAAGCCCTCAAACACAAATGTTTTCATGAACATTAGTGCAAGTTAGTATTAATTAACTACAACTTCTAGTTTTTAATTTGTAACTGTGAAACAGTATCAGAAAAATCCATTTTTAATCTACTAATCAAAAATTTTAACTAGAACAACTCAGACTCAAGAAAAAAACTATGAAGAACTCTTCACTAAAATCCGAGTATCTCATAGTGAGCATACTCTTTAATCATTACCATTGAGAATACAGACAGTGTATTGTTTCAGTCTAACAGCCACTAAACAGAATTTTATTTCAGGGAAATAAATTATGCAAGGATATCACCTGATATATACCTGACCATCAACATGCCAGGGTTGTATGAACAGAACAAAGGCAGAATCAATAACCATGTGGCAAGGGACAATCTTTTCTTCTGCCCTATTACAGTTTCAAAGACTTCAAAAAAATATTAACGATATTAATCTACACCAAAAACCACATCTCTAAGTAGTTGCTTTGTCTTCATCTGTAAACTGAGAGGACTGAAATTAGAATTTTGTTCTACTATTGTTAGACAACTTCATCACTACAACTCGACTTCAGAACACTACTTCAGCTTCCTGTGCAATCCTTTCTTCTTTCACTCACCATATCCTGAAAGATCTGTAACTTGCTGTCATGCTACTGAAACAGAGAGCTTTGAAACCAGGACATTGGTATAATCCTTGTTACTACCCTTGTCCCAGATACCAGACAGCTAATTTATATTAAATCATCTTCCATTAGCTAGAGTTTGGTGAAAGTCAAAGGAATAGCACAATGTTTCTGTCAACCTCCTACCACCTGGTTAGGTCTTTGTACAAAATAATGACACATAAATGCCAGTGCATTCCCAGCACTGTAACATCTCAGGAAAGTCTTTTCCCTTGGCTGTGGATCACAGTGGAATGACTTTGCAGTCATCAGGAATATGGTTCTTCGGTCATGACTTATCAACTGTTCAGCATTTTCTGTGCTGACAAATCCCAGCTTTTGAACTCAGTTCCCAGACCTTAAAAACTCAAACCTGTTGAGTGTCTCCACAGGCAATAGGAATATGGACAGTTTCACTTGCCTCTCCCACTCTGACTCAAGTGAACCCAAGTGATGCCAGTGTGCTGGAATGATTTCTATGCACAGAATGCTGATAAAAGGAGCCCGATGGAGCCCCATATTTAGCCTGGGTCACATACCAGTGTGTAGGCACCACTGAGGACACAACTGCTGAAAATGAACAACTTTCTTGTCACTTCCACAGCAATTTATCTATTAATACATTTGTGTATGGAGATACAAGTAAAATAAATGAACTGTAAAAGCCGCAAACAACACTCACTCTTACACAGTCACTAACACATGCACAAACAAAGGTTTCTGCAGCAGTCCTCTACCTGATACACTAACCATAAATAACCAGTTGTAATCATATTCAGACACTTCAGTGTAAGTATTTACAACACCAATTAGAATAAATTTTTGCCACATGAAATAATACATTCTCTTTAATAACCAATTACTTTTTTAGCCTGGAAACTGCACTGCTCTTGCTGCAAAAGTTTAATAGGATTTTATTATGTTATTTTATGCAACATTTATCAATAACTGAGTTAACATGTTATGAAGATTTTAGGTGCTCATTGTTTCATCTTACCTGGAGACTTCTTGTTTGCTCTTGCCTGCATCAGATAGGACTGGCGTGGCAGCAGAGGCGAGGACGGCAGTGACATTGAGACTCCTTTGGCCAAGTTCGTTCTGTAAGTGTCCTGGGAGCCTGGCTGGTCACCAGTGGGGAAATCTGCATTGTGGCCAGATGTTGATGTAACCTGCAAGGCATTCTCTGGGCAGCAGTCACCTGCTAAAAATAAAATTTTGTCATCATTAGGTGATGTGCCAAAATAAACAGCCTAGAGTTGCATTGAAATTGAAGTATTTAACACAGGAAAACATTTGACAGTAACAGTTGAGCATGACTCGCCCTACTGTGCTCCCTCCACTGCAGAATCCAGATAACCACTGGGAAAATGTAAATACACAACTAAGCAACGGTTTAATTTAATGTAATGAAGACAAAAAGGGGGAAGAAAAACCTCACTTTCAACAGAGTCAGTACTTTTCAGATTTCGTCCTTAGGGTTAACATCAAGTTTCCTATGAAGATAAAAGTATTTTTCAAGCGAAAAAGGTGTTTTAGCACCACTGAAATAGCCTGAAAGTCAGGACCACCTGAAATATTGTTTACTGAACTAGTTAAAGGAGGGTTGGGCTACCCCTTACATGCAATGAAAAGGTAGATTACTAACAGACACACTCAGAGGTGGGCAGTCTTAAGATTTGTTTTTCCAGTTTCAGTGGGAATAAAGAGGCTAAGGATTTTCTTTCTCTGTTCTTCTGAAAATTAAACTTTAACAACAACCAATTTAAACACAGATTTAACATTGGGGATATTATTCTTTATTTTTCAATACAGAATATGCGAGTTAGCTTCAAAAGGTGTTGAAAACAGAGTAGAATGGTAATGCAGCTAAATATAACTAGAAAATACTGGAATTCTTGTCTTTTTACTAGATACATATCCAGGCTGTAGTTTGGAATTTGTACATATTTCAGGAGGACTGCTGACTCATCCACCTGCAATTCCTTCATTTCTATTTTCCCTTTTATGATGGCACAATCTGTGTAATTCATTGCCTTCTTAGTACATTTTTGCAATTTGAATTAATTTATCCTTCTCTATTGTATATGAAACATTACAACATGGAAGAGAGCTGGATGGAGCTAAATAGTTCTAATCAGTAAGTTTAGAGTATTTGATCATGACAGCAACTGCAAAGATATTATACAGTCAATATACAGAGACACTACTGCATCTTAGCAATTTTTGTTCCAGCAGTACTCTGGTTTTTCTTTTTTCTGATGCTGTGGAGAGCAGGCTCCCATGACTCAAGATTCTGAGAGCAGTATGACTTAAAAGACAAAAATCTAAAATGTGTACCACAGAAATTCCCCTTTTCAATCACTTAATTTCCTAATTTTACAATGAGCCTTTGCACATTACCACTCATATCCCCATGGTGTTCAGACAGAACAGCTCTTTGGAGCAAAACCCATACCTTGAGAAAACCCAACCATACTGGCTTCAGCCTAAGGGTGTTGTATCCTCAGTGATGGTGAATGTGTTTGAACAGTACTGTGTTCTGCTGAAGCAGGAAAACTCCTGTTATAAATGTAAAACAGTTACGAAACTAGGGAATAGCAGACACCTACTAGACAAGTATCATTCCAAAAAAGGAGGAACAGAACCCTGCTTCTCCAGGCCCATTTTAAAAAGCTGTTAACTCAAGGTAACAGACCAACCCCACACTTGGGAGCTCAGAAACCATGCAGACCAGGAATAGCAGAGAACCAGCAGAGCATGTACACCATAGTCCCTGGAATGCTGCCCCAGCTATAGGCACAAACCAGCTCTTCCACTAGAACTCCCCTCGGGGCCCAAGAGCAGCTCCAGTGGAAGGCTGGTGCAGCCCCTGTCCCAGGCTCCCCTTTGCTCAGCACACAGGGGCACGGAGCAGGGCCGGCTCCATGCCCGGGCCAGGCTGCCAGGGGCTCCCAGTGCGGTGGCCCTGCCCAGGGCAGCGCGGCCTCAGCGAGGGCTCCCGGCTCCGCAGCACAGACCAAGCCTGCAGCATCTCGGGTGCACCCACAAACGTGTGGCCCCTGCAGCGCAGCGTCCATATCGGCAAGAGGAACCTCATTAATGGCTGCCTCCAGTTCAATTACATGTGGGATAATGAGGTGTGGCAAGCTTTTTACATGCTTAGATCATCCTTTCCTAAGTCTCTAAATCTATCCTGTAGATTTTATTTACCCTAATCCTGCACTTTCTATTTTGTGTAAATTGGACTGATCATGAATCTCCACATTTCATCCAAATAACAGAAAATTCCCACAACATACCTGGATCTACACATGACAAGACAGACCCAAAGTTACCGAGCTTGTGGGATCCACCTGATAACAGATTATGCTTCCCACACAGCAATTTAACATTAGGGAAACAATACTAGAAAAATACATGAGAAATACCTGTCAAAATACAATTTGTTACAATGCTGAGATACTAGCAGATGCCACACACTGATAAACACAAAACCCCAAAATTACTTGTTACTAACTTAAAGGTTAGTAATTTAAAATATTTTAGCTACCAGAACAATACTTTAAAATTACATGACATTGCCTGGTGTCTACCAGAGTATAAAGCTGGCTATGTCAGTTCTGGAGTGGAAGATGACCTCTCACAAGTTCATTAGTGTCAAACAAACACATAAGGCAAGGTGCCATGAAACCTCACTTTCATTTTTTTAAAACCTCCGAGCTGTACATTTTCCACTGCCAAGCAGCCTCTGGACAAAAACCTTTCATAAGCATCAATCAGCGCTGGAGTTCTTACTCAGTAGTTAAAGTAACCACAGAAACAACTTAAAAGCTTTAAAAACCACACACGAAAAGCTTAGAGAACGAAAATCAAATCCCAATTTAGCTGCACCTAAGGATGCAACTGAATGGCATAATCTGATTAACAAACTACTTTTTTTTCCTTTAGATATGAAAAGATACAAGGATGGCTGACTACAGCAATGATTTTGCAGAGCTTAATATTCCAAAAGAGAACTTGAACTTTTAAGATTAAAGTCCTACCAAATAGGGAGGATAACTAAAACGGAAACCTTCACAGAGTCTGTATCAATATTAAACACAATAAAATGCATCTAATTCTTCACTCAATGTAAGTTGCTTAGAAACCAGAAGAATGGCAACTACGTTACCAAAAAACGTGTAAACTGAGTTTGATGTGGATGTGGGAATTCAGATCATTTTAACATAAGGGAATAGGACCACAACTTTTGCAACAACGAGAGCTGAAACAATGAACGTGCAGCCTCCTTGATCCTGGATACTGAGAGCAGCCACAGAACAAACTCTGTTCCATGGATTCCCTCAACAGGCCCTTCCGGGATAGCCTGTTTCGTCTTTCTCTCCATTAACCTTTTGACGGAAGTGAAACAAGACTCTCAACCCACTTAAGAAAAATATCTGATATAAAATTGTGCTACAACAGAAATCTTAAATTCTGCAGTTCTGCTTAAGATGTTTTAAAAAGAAAAAAAAAGTGCTAACACTGCAGGATGCTGTTGCTGACCAAGGCTCCCTGTGAGTCCCATAGAGTGAAGAGCACCACCAAATCCAACACTTCAATGTGCTCACACGTTACTACTGACAGTCTTAAACTCCATTCTGCTTCATAAGATGTGCTTCACCCTAACAAATATTAAGAAAAGATACGACCTTACAGATAAGTTCAGAAGGAAACTATATGTGGGAAAAAGAAAACAGTAAGAACAAGGAAAGACATCCAAACTGGAAAGCCCCTTCCAGAAAAAGGCATCTTCTCTATGTCTACGTAGTAAGAAACTGTTTAAGGATTACCAAACCCAGTAGGTTTAATGCTCTTTCAACAGAACTGACAGGCAAGTGTACACAGAACTCTGTAACAGGGCTCAGTGACTGAGTATAAGGTGCTTCATTTTTATTGTAAAACACTGACCATTGCCCTTTAAAGATTCTGTGTCTTTCAAAATTGAAAGGCTTACGTGTGTGTGTGTGTGCTTGTACATACACAGCCAGTCCAGCTTCGGGAGAGGGCAATCCAGGAGGGCCTGGGGAGCCCAGTGTCCCAGTCTGTCCAGTTAGGACAAGGCAATCCAGTCACACCACTACCAACACCGACCAGGAGCTGCAGAACCATTCCTGCCAAGTGGAGCCATCCATAGCCAGCCTTCTGGGACAGGACACAGGCTGCTGTCATGGAAAATACATGCATGAGGGAAGAGCAACATTTAATTCTTTTGCTCTTGAGACTCTGGAAAGACCAGAAAAAGAGAGAAACTAGCATGGAATGGGAAGAAAACACATTACAGCCTGAGTAAAAAGAAGCAGTGAAGTGCACTGAGTGAGAAACAACCCAGGTAAAATTAGAATAAATGGTTTAAATGGTAAACCTTTGCCAACTCTGCTCGTACTTGACATTATTTGCTCACTTTCTGGCATTTATTTCTGCACCCTGGATTACTTCAGCAGTCCACAAAATATTAATGTTCTCCTGTATCTCTTAAAAAAACCAATCAATTTTTAAAGAAAACAGTGAAAAATAGAGGCTATTCAGACCACTGAAGTAATTTGCATACGTGTTTCAAGGGCAGGATCTTTTTTTGAGGGGAGGTGTTTATATGCACGTGGGATACATCACTGGAATTAGCTTCTGAAAAGACATTCACCACATTAAATACTCAATGCTCAGCAAAAAAGCTTAAGCTCTTAAATAACTGACAAGAGCAGCTGAAAGTGGGCAAAGCAACACAGGATAATCAAAAACAGCTCCATATTTTAAGCATGAAACAATGCTTCTTCTGTTGCAAGGTATTTTTAGAGTAACAACAAAAAGTCAAACTGAAACTTAAAAGTATTCCGTTCCAAGTTCAATTTTCCAGACAGTGGATGTGTACTTTATGCACCACAAATGCCCTTTGCTCTTAAAATTCAAAGCCTAATTTGGACAGAAAAAACCAACAGAATTTGCATGTTTAGATTTTAAACGGCAAACTTATTTTATTTAATGGCCTTTCAATTTTCCAGAATGGTACCTGAAACCTAGATGCTCTCAGCTGGGTTCAGAGTGTATTAGTCAGAAATGCTGAGTGAGATGTTATGCAAGACAGGGGGGTTCAAACACGCATTTAGCTGACCATGGTCAGCTGAGAATCAAACCTTTACTGCTACAGGGAAGTAATTCTTAAAACAGTCAGTTTTAAAATAAGGATTAAATAGTGGGTCTGGGTCTTAAGAAAAGGTTAGGCTTTTCTGCATAACAACTTCACTTTTCTTTGAGAGCAGCAATTTAGTGGCCACTAGCAATAAAAACAACAACCAAATAATAAAAAACCCCAAACCACAAAAATCAAAAAACCAAAACCCAAAAAAACCAAAACTCAAAACCCAGTGACAGTGAATTTCAGCACATTTCTGTTTATCATTCCAAGTGCTGCCCCGGTGCTGCACATCAGGCTTTTAACAGGGGCCTTGGCTGAAATGAAAGAGAGAAAGTAAAACAGGGATGGTGGAACCTCATATGAGGGATCACAGCTCATGCCTTTGAAAGACATTTTACTTATGAAAAAGAATACTAAGTATAATCTCAATTTCTTAATTGTATCTGACGTGAATAAAAGAGAGGAAATTCCAAATTCACAGATTTCGTCCAACTTGATCAGTATACAATATTCCTAAAGGGAATGGCAGACAAACAAAAGTAACTAACGATATGCCAGTCTACAATGGAATATAATGCAGAAGTAAAGCATCCACTCTACAAACATTCAACACTCTGTACACGCGTATTTAAGTCAAAGATACTTACACAAAGACACCTGAATACAAGAAGAAGGAAACTAATGCAAATGTAAACTAGGTCTTAAAGAGTATTGATCTACCAGATCTGAATCAAACAAGACACAAGAAAGATTTATTAATATGGACCCTTTTTGCAGACCAAATTTAAAAAATCCAAATATGCAGGCAATCACTGAAAGTCTGATGCATACAAATCCATAAGCACTTCAGTAATTTTTATTTCAGAAATCAAAACCACCCATCTTGTTTCTCCGGATTCTCTGCCTTTAAAGCACTATGTTGCTACATTCTAAACATTACCTTTTTGTTGGCATAATAATCTGTCCCTTGTTATTTGAGCACTACTATTAATGTCTAATAAGCCTTGAAACTGGAAAACCTAAAAGTCCCAACTACTTACCACATTAAATTTCTACTGACATCAATGAAGTTTTCATGCATACCATGTACTACATTTGATGTTCAGCTTCTGATGGGATTTAGCGCAGGAAGGACACTGCAAACTAAGCACAATACTGCCATTGTTCGTGTTCCTTCAGGCCTGATATTGGGTCAACAGAATGACAATGCTCATGCTACTAGAAAGCCATCTGAAATAACTGAGTATGTTCCACAGAAATTTAAAATACAGGATTTTCTTTTCTTTTTAAATTAAAATACATTACATGTATTTTATACTGAATGACCTTTTGCTTAGTAAGTAAAAAAAAAAAAAAAGGTAGATTCTCAAATGCAAGCAAGTTGCTGACTTTGGGACAGTTAAAGAAAACAACTGTAATTATATACTGGAAAGCAGCTGGCAGTACAGAAACCCAACAGGAATTACTAATACAAATTTCTCTCTGAAGTATTTTTAAGCACTTAAGAATGAGTAGCTCTGTAGAATTCCTAAACCATATCATAATTAAGAAGTATTTTTTGTTTATATTCTGAAGCTTCTTATGTATATTCTTTTTCACCTCACTGCAGGCATAGATAGGACTTACAGGTAATCTGGTAGAACTTTAATTTGAACAACGGTCTTCTGGATGTGATTGCTTGAACTGTGTCACTAACACACACAATTTCTGTGCTATACTAAAATAAAAACAGCCAGCTCCTTTCAGCTGAGGCCAAAGGCACAAAATCTCTTTGTGGTTACAGAGGCCAAGTTAAAAACCTCAAGGAAATAAACTAGACAACAAGTAAACCTCAACAATGAAAACACAGGAGAGAGCACAGAAAGACACAGTTCTACAGTAGGTAGAAAGAAACACACAGCAGAAAAAGACAAAGAGCTGAGATTACCTTAAATCTAGAAAATAAAGTCCATTAACAAAGCAAAGCAAAAGGCAAAGAGCAAGGAAAGAGAACACGCACCCTCAGCAGAGGTCACAAGATGAGACATCTCTGTCACAATCCCACTGGAGAGACACCTCCCAGGGAATCTCTAGAGGACTTGGAAACTTTGCAAGAGTTTAAAGAGAAAATATTTATTTGACGACAATAAACTGACAAAGAGGAGAAAGTACCACTTTTTACTTTGTTTCTGGGACTGACTAAAAAACTTGAGAAACAAAGGGAAACTGTGTGAGTAACTGCTGTACATTTCCAGCTCAATGTATGTGAGACACATAAACCTACCTATTACTTTCTGGGACACAAAAATTAATCTTCCTGTTTACCCTCTTCCTGCTTGGTTTCAAACATTCCCAAAATAGTTTTCTGTTTCTTTAAGGTTATAGGTGCAGACTGTGGGTTTTTCCCCCTCAGGTTCTGTCCTTTACGAAGTACGTACATCACTAATGCAAGGAAGGACAAAGCAAAAGAAAAATCAACTCATAGACAGTTATCTCTGTTGTATGGAAATAACTATGTCTGAAGGGCTGTAAAGACAGGTTGCTTCATGCTGCAGAAAACCAGAAAAAATCTGTATGCAGAAAAAGTTGTATGTCTGGGTTGTTTGAAATTTTGTTTGTTTGGCACATCTGTTTACCTAAGTAGGATACCACCTTGTCTTCAAATCCACATTTAGAAATACATTCCGTAAGTTTTGCTTTCTAAAGCTATTCTACACATAACTTGCTGCCAACACAGCTCTTTTCACCTGTGTTCACGTATGTTTGCACAAACTGATAATTACATATGTGCATGTTTAAACACACTAATTTGGCTTCATTTAGATTTTACCTAATTCTACAATAGCCACTACCTAGCTATCAACGTCTCCCAGCCACATCTAAATAAACCCCTTTTCAACAAAATGACTGTAGAAGAATTTCTACTGAAGCACCTGCAGGGTCTGAGCCCAACTATGTACCCCTAATTACTGCTTTTGGTGCTTCCTGAGGCATCATTTTCCCAAAAGTGACGTTCCCACATGACAGCCTTCCACCTGATCAAGGCAGAAGTGATTTCTACAAAGATGTTCTACAACCCTTCAGCAGAGCACTTCAGTCTCTCTCTCAAAGCATCAATACAAATTCTTGCAACCCTCTTTTTCAAGATAACTCTGAATTTAAAAATCTATTAAAAACTGCAATCAACATTCCCAGCAGCTATTTCAAAAATGTTATGCACAGCTTCAGCTCTTAAGCCCTTAAGTCAGGGCAAATGAGAAATTCTAACATTAAAATCCACACGAGCTACTGTTAAGAAAAGTCCTAATTTCTTTTTGTCCTTTAACCCTTTTACATTTTTAAATATTACAGCTGCGCCTGCCTTCAATCTAGAAAAAAGCACCACCATTCCTACTTGCACTAGTTCCACAAGCCTATCCAGCTGTAAAACCCATAAAATAGAGCTAACACACAAACAGGAAGTTCTATTCAGTCAAACAGGAATCATCCCGCTCAGATCTGAATTATGCACACTTCCAGGCGTTCCTTTCATGTAACCCATGGGACAACTGGGGTTACTTCAGTTTAAGAGTAAGCTGCTGCAGTTTAGCCTAAACCCCTTCCAATTTGACTCCAAACTGTCACGTGTGGTCAAGGCACAGCTGCAACCCATCACCCTGGTGTCCCTCCTATGCTGGCTGGGCTGCCCACTATGACCCACATGGATTTTACTACCTTCTAGCTCCTCAGCATCACTCCTAAACCATGACTATACTGAAAAAAGACCATGGCAGTCTTTCCAGTTGTGTTCAGGGTGGCCCTACTGAGATGCGCTGTCCCCTTCCTTCCACGTTCGGAAGCTCTGAAAAACCTGAAAACTTTTTCAGAACTTCATAAGCAAAAAATCAAATCCATGTGCCCACAGAGCTGAGAGAAGCATCTAAATGTACTATCACGTTCCTCTCTCCAACAGCACTTTGAAGAATGGCCGTACCTGCATCTGTCCTATCTCTCTAGTCAGCTCCCATTGCTGGGGTGCATTTCAACTCTCTTTAGAGAGCAGGAAATTTTAAGCTGTTGTTCCTATTCCATATCCAAAGGGCCCTGAAGTGGGACAACTCTACAATCAAAAAACCCCTTCAATTTCTCACTGTTTTCAGTTTAAAGACCAGGGAGACAGACAAGTGAGCAAAAATAAGCTCTACAAAGACCAATGTTCTTTGCCTTGCTTCACATCTTTTCTAAAAGTGGACAAATGTGTTACAGCTGAAAGAACTGGAATGTCCTCTGGAACAACAGAGAAAGCTAATAAACTGGACATAACTTCACAGGAAGTCCTGGATGTAACACAGAACAGAACAAAATGCACTCATCTCTTTCCAAACTTTTCACATCATCTTCAAATGCAAAATAAGCCAAAATTTCTGAAACCCTAAGTAAAAATTATTTACTTTCTTTTAAAAAGCTGCTCCTGAACTCCTCCTTGCTCCAGCTCTCACCAGTCAGGCATTATTCACTATCAATTTTTCTCAATACTTGGTTTCCATAACATCTAATTAATACACGAAACTCCAGAGCTCTGCTTAAAAAACAACAACAAAAAACCCCAAGCAAACAAACGCACCAAACCAAAAATTAAACCAAAAAACTTCCCACTCTCTAACTCTTCCCTCACTGCTCAGAAATACAGCAACAATATATTTGCAAAAACAGAGAGAAAAATCCTCTTTTGCACACATTAATCCAGACAGATGTCATGAGATCCTAAAATAAAAAAACATGCTTTCTGACCTACAGGAAAAAGGCTTTTCCAAGCTTCAGATTTTAATCAAAGCCTGGTCAGAGCTCCATTCCTTCTGAGCTTAAACCAACTCCCATCTAGTATTTTAAGAAAAAATGTACCAGTGAAAGCCTCACCACAGGAATCTTTAGCCCACTCTGTTTAAACAACCCCAGCTGGTAACTTCAAGTCAGCAGCACACACAAAATTAACAGGATGCCTTTCGTCTTGCTCTGTGATCATTTCTGTGCATCTCTGATCGCGTGTCAATGTTTTTTCTAGTCAGCATAGCTCCCATCATTCAGTCACTTCGAAAGGAACTGTGGCAGAGTGCAAACTTCACAATACCACAAAAATTTCCCGAAGAACAACACATTACCTGCCAGATGAACTCAGAACCAGTTTTTGCAAAAGAACAGTGAAAATACCCTCCCCTTGTAGGGCTCAGTGTAACTGTATAGTTCTAGAAGCTGAAATGCCAGACACATATATAACTTGCTTTCCAAAAAAATAAGACTGTGTTGTTTTACAAGTTCCAATAAATAAGGATGTGGCAGCTTTATTATTATGCTCTGTTCTCTATACATTTAAGAAATATTTGGATTTACTTATATTTTACTCTGGGAGTAAGAAGTTCGCGTTGCCAAAGAGCATAAATTTACTCTTAGGGATAATTCAGGATCAAACTCATCAGAAAATCAGGAATGTTAGTCTACTTTAATAGTTTGAAGTTAAAAATAAAACTCTGAAAAACAAGTAACTTTCACTCAGGTCCATGAGCTTTGCATCCACTGCAGGAAAGACTTCAGCATGCCTGGCACAGAGCAGGCAGGTTCACACCACTCACCAACGCCTGGAATATCTACAACTACTGCTCCTCCTCAACAAGCATTGCTGGGCCTGCTCTGCCCTTGAAAATAGCAATGGGAGCTCTTAGTTACCCTTCTTCCTGGAAAGTAATGCAGGTAAGTAGTGGCCTACTAAATTTATGGTTAATAGTAATATAAGTTTTATTTTAAGTAAGATTTGTTGATAATGATTAACTTGACCTTCAAAAAAATCTCTGTAGTTAAAGCAAAAACTAGAACATAGTAGAAACCTGATAACCAGCTTAATAACTTCTCACTAATTCAATTATTTTTTTTCAAAAGATATACATAATAAAAATTCTATTGCCCATAATACATAACCAGTTTTGAGGTTTTTCATATTGTAATGAATAAGCAGTTTAAACTGCATTTCTGTAGTTGAGGGTTCGGCAGGCCTGGCCCCGGGCCGTGTAGGAGCTGGCAGCATAGTACACACAGCCTGCTCTCAGTATTTCTAGGGCAACAACCAGGAACAACTGCTCTCACCCGTCCTGCCCGGTGGTGATGCAGGAATAAGTGCACTGGATCCGCCTTGCAGGCAGGCTGAGACCTGCAGCGCCTGCTCCGCAGGCAGCAGCTGGGGGAGGTGGGCAGAGAGCTGCCCCGGGGATGGGCATCGCTGCACCACAGAACGGACAGTCCTGGGTTTGCTGTGCACAACTCATCTGGGGTATAAAACATTGCATTAATATTCATACCTGGGTCTTTCTTGGTCCCTTTTCCACCCTCCCGGCTCTTTTTTAGAACGGCCTTTAACATTTTAAATGTTGCTCCTAGAGTAATGGAGAGAAACAAAAATAAATGCAATGTCCATGCCCACAAGTCGAAACAAAATACAGACAGGATCAATACAAATAAAACAGTGAGGTAATTAGCAGAAACTTTCTGGCAGCCACATTTATTTCTTACAATATCACTTGGTTAAGCAAAGTACTGATGTGCAAGGAATGTTTTAATACTTGAACTAAGCAACTAAGAGTTTGCTGTCCTCTGGTACAGAAGAATAATGCAGCATTCTCCACATTCCACATCCAATTACAGTTACAGGGCTAAACCTGAGTAAGTTGCTGTAAGACACTCCAGAAAAAATAAGCTAAAATCAAGCTCTAACTCCTGACAGTTCAGCAGCCTGACTGGGAGCAATGGGAGCAGCCTGGTGTCAGTTGGGAATGCCAACTGCAAGACTGTAAAACGGATAGCAGCAGGACATGGTACCACCCCTGTTCTGTCCCTGCACACAGCACATAGAGCGACAGAGGAACAAACTCCTGCGTCCCTGCAACGTTTTCTGCCTGCCACATGGCACACTTAACAATCAACCTCAAGTGAGCACCAGCTGCAGATTTCAGAGCAGTATTAAGTATAAGAAAAATGTATTTGGGCTGATAAACCTGAAAGACAGTTAAGTTGTTTCACATAAGTAACTTCAGTTACAGAGCAAGGAAAACAGAATGAAAGGTATTATGAAGAGCACTTCTTTTTCAAAAAGCTTTCTGGGAGCATCTATGAATTGTAATTTCATTTGCTTTCTCTACTGAAAAATTCGAAAGGTATCTAACACTGGAAATTTTGCAGTACAGAATATGCAACAAGAAGGGGGGGAAAAAGCAATTTGACTATGCTGTCTTACGTAACAGACTGCTATAAACCCCACATGAAATCAACAGGAAAAGCAAAAGTCCTCCATCCAAAAACTACGGATTCCTCAGAAAGTTGTCTTCATTTGATGAAATAAAGCAGAGAAAGAGAAATCAGTACAACAGAATTCTTCAGCTCCTATGAATAACCAGAAGCACATACAACTAACACTAATCAGAAGACTGGAAGGTTTCCAGAGCCTGGATCATACTCCACATGCAGCTCTCTGACAGCTTCATGCAGGTAACAGCCAGGCACACCAAGGGCTGGCTCCCACCCAGCCAGGGAACATGGCCAGAAGCTGTGCTGAGGAGTGGCACTCCCTGGTGCCACACACGGGCACAAGGCAGCGCATGCTGGGGCTCCTGCCGGCACACACAGGAGAGACACCACTACTGCTGTCCCTGCTCGCTGCCAGAGCAAACAGGTTCTGCAACACTTTCAGGTGGTTCCCAAAGGATATAAATTACTCAGCCCTCTCCAATTTCAGCATCAAGAAAATTGAAAAAGCTCACAAACACACCCCCAAAATTGGATCATCTAACCGAAAAAAGAAATGCACTGAAAGGAAGCAAATTATGATTATTAAAGCACAAATAAATTTATCAAAATAAGCATCACTATACTACACTAGAATGTTGAATGCCAGCTGGGGAAGGTGAAGCTTTTTTTTTTTAAAAAAAACCCCCATATACTCTATGTGTTTACAATATCAGCGACTGGGTACCAGCCATGTCCTACAGGCAAAGGCTATGTGCTAGTTCTCAACACGTCCAGCAATGTCCAAAAGGCTGGACTGAAATAACATGGTTAATGACAGCCCCCTGAACACTGCTCAAGGCTTTTTTAAATAAGGAAATGTCTCCTAAAATTCAAACACAAGATCATGAGAAGAAACAACTAAATGCAACACGAGGAAACACTCTCCCCTCTTTCATCGGCTAGGCTCCCCTCCTCTCTTGTCTGCACGAGCTAGATACAGACATAATCCACAACAGCAAAGAATTTTCTGAGATCAAGAAACAGCCCTGACAATCAGACACATTTAGTGAAGAAAACAGTGCTCAATCATATAATTCAAGGCTGAAACATAATGCATATGTAGAAAAATGGGAAGTCTAATTACAGCTGCAGAAACATTCTTAATGTGATATTCCCTAACTTCTGCCTAGCTTCAGAACATTGTTTCCCCTAAAAACACTTAGTATTGTATATTGTTGGTATTCTGCATGATAAATTTTACTTACAGGCCTTTTAAAAATCTCTTAAGTCATGCAGAACAATACTGACTTCATTAAAATTCCGTTTGTATCACCACATGAACATGGAAGAAATAGTCTATCTGAACTCTTGTTAATGTTCGCAGAGTGGGTCCCATCAAGCTCTGCCCTGAGATCTGACCACCAGATGCATTTTTAAATTATTTTTTTTCTCCACAAGTGATACAGCTTAATGGTGCAACCAGAACAAAAAATACAAGAGGGTAATTAGGAAATAATTTAGTTTTGCAGAGCAGATCTTCACAGGGAGCCTTACTGCAAGTGATGACAATGACATTGTTGCAAGGAGAACTGGCTCTTAAGACAAATATGGTAATAATAAAAGAACATTTACAGGACCTCAAACAGGTGCAGTGCTAAAAGAAACCCGCTGCAGCAGCTCAGAGAGAGAAGAAATGTGAGCTTTAAAAAAGCCAGTGTTAAAAATGGGTGCAGATAGGAATCCAATGGACAAAGAGGCCACAGGCACCAACAAACACAGGAGGTTCCCTCTGAACATCAGGAACATTTCCTCACTGTGAGGGTGACCACCATGGCCATGGGGTGCCCAGACAGGCTCCGGAGCCTCCCTCCTTGGAAGTACTCAAGAGCCACCTGGACAGTCCTGGCCAACTGGCTGTAGAAAACCCTTCCTGAGCAGGGCTGGACAAAGCAACTTCTCATGGACCCTTCCAACCTCAACCGCTCTGTGATTCAGGAAGAGGCTGAGCAGGACTGCCCTCGTATGGGTCCCTGGGGTACACCACAAGTTCCTGACTTTCCACTGGCCTTTGTGCCACTGACCACATGTCTTGCACCTGGTTTCATGTGGCACCACGTAGGTACACTGTTCCCTTGCAGTCTGTCCATCTGGGAGGTCAATGCACAGCAGGTAGGGATGCACAGCTTTCAAGAGATAACCCCCACCCACACCCAGAGAAGTGTCTTGAAATGTATCTAACATCCTGAGAGAAGGCGATGGAACAGCAGGAAACTAAACTGCGGCTCTCTTTGGTTGGTTCAGATACATTCCCTTTCCCCAGTACAACCCATCTTGGACTAAACCCCAAGCAGGGGCTGTCAACAACCAGCTCAGGGCACCTTCTGCTCTGAAGCAAACATCCTGGCACACACCAGAATAAAGACATTCCAAAAGCCTACTGTACTGCAGTAGAAAGCGCATTCTAACTCACTGCATCTTACTTTATGTAGCATATGCCTCCTAGTACAAGACCTAAAAATCCTAATTATCAGATTCCAAAAGGAAAGAAAACCAACTCCAAGCATCTCTTCTAAAGATGTACAAACACCCTCCCCAGATAACCTCCTAAGCTAAGACATCAAACAAAATAGAAGTCTCAATGTATTTGTTATGCACTGCTTTTTAAATAAATAATTTTTCTTTTTCCATACAAAAACCATCTGCCATGTTAGAAAGCCTGCATTATGCAATGGTAGGATCTGAAGCTGTTAATGAATTTCAGAATCTAAGAAAGGTATTTTACATACATAGCTAGAATAGAGTGGCAGGGGGAAGAAAAAAAAAAAAAGGAAGACCTGAAAAGCCACATATTATATTTAACTTCTTTATTTCGTGAATACGACAAGTATGAATTTTATATTAACCAGAACAGACAGGCTTGATATAGAACTGAAACTTTACAGTATATGTCATTCCTATTCTTAGAATATAGATAAGGGTTAATGAGAGATCAAATAAAAGGAATCAAGGACAATTCCATCCTAGATTTTCTCTTCTTGGAATTGAGGCCAATTTCCTTACTGTGCAAACAGTTCTTCAAGGATCTAGTCCAACAAAGAACAGAACCGGCATGCAAGATGGTTTCTTACTCAGACCACATTCAGTGTAGATATAAAAAGTGCCTACTACCTGGAAATAAAGTCCACTTCCTTCCTTTTCCCCTATAAAATGAAATGCAAAAATGAAAGAGAAGCACTTCCAAAGCAACTCACCTTTGCTATGTGAGTTCTGGAGTTAAGTGGACAGATCTAACCCTAGGGGCTGCAACAGCAAAGCGATAGCAGTGCTCTCTGTTTGCAAGCTGAAAGGTACAAAAAATAAACTGTCTTCTGAAGTAATGCTAAAACCACCACCTTGGATCCAGTATAACATCATTCACATTCCAGAGTGTGCAGGTGAACACTGAAGAAACAAACCAAATACTACAGCTTAGAAATACTACAGACAGTGTTATTTAAAAAATAAAAAAACAAACCCAAAAGATATACCAAAGTTATTTACACCTACTGTGACACTTATTGACAAAAGCACTTCAGGTAATGTATTTCTTCATACACATTGTTCACACCTCAGGAACACCGATTAAAGTGAACAGCAAGAGTGTGCATTTATAGCTCCTCATCCCTTGAACCAGGCACAGGATATTAGATCTTGTTTTGTTTTAATGATATCTATATTAATAGGATATTTTCCAGTAATGCTGGCACATTGTCCTTCTAAGCAGATTGTACTTTCTCTCTCCTCACAGCCAAGCTTAAGTAGAATCACTCCCTGACTCAGACTTCAGAAACCTTTTCAGCTACTGCAATTGCTTCACTTTGGCAAATAACTCCCGTTTACATTTTCTTAATTCCAACTTTTAAATACTGCCATGAAACCACTGTTTGTTGTTTGGTTTGGTTTTACTTGTTTGTTGCATTTTTTAAAGATTTAAAAACTATCATTTCCATTTCAAAATGGATATTAGATGCAGACTTGTTATCCCAGAGTGCTAATAATAATGTCCCAACAGAACTCTTCTGCTTGTTGAAGACCCGTCAGCTGCTGACAACACCAAAAGCATTTTCAACTGGATGCTGTTCTCCCACCAGTTCAACTGTTTTGTCTTCAGATGCAAAAGACATTCCATACAACTGCTTCCTGCTCAGAGCATGAAGGGAAAGGGCAGAAAGTCCCTTGATCAAGAATCTATAATGATCAGCTTCTTTATTAGTGACTCCAAAACATTGTCAGTTTTATAAAACACAAATCTTAGGTCATGGAAAGAGCTGGGAGCACAGGCATACACAACAGTTAAGTTCTCAACCTTTACAAGTTAAGTACTTCATTACCTGAGGAATCCCCTCTGAAAAGCAGAGGTGGAAAAATCTCTCCACATTTTCACTCAGCCTGCAAGCCTCTCCTTAAAACCCAGCAACTTCCTTGCAAGGGCATGTTTTCCACGTAAAGCTACTATTGAAGACACCAACATCAGGAACAAGATGATTCACAGCTCTTGTTCCACCTCCCTTACCTTTCAGAGAGGGTTATTTTCAAAGATCTACCCACAGGAGTTTATCACTACTGCAGAGGTCAAATAAACTAATCCCACATGGTACATAAGCACCTGAGCTAATGCCCATGAACTCCTGACATTTATATACTACCCACAGTTGTGTTCAAGCTTCCATATTTAGATCCTGAAAACCACTTTAGCATTTATTCACAAAGAAATAAAGGGTAGAACATCTTAGTCTACTGTCTGCACAGAAGTACTTAAGGATTTGCCACCTTTCAGTGTGGGATTTATTAAACACATACTTCAAATAATCTGTATTTTTTAAAGTGTATTTTGCATTTTTGAATCCAAAGATTCAAACATTTGAATCTCAAAATCCTAAGCTTCAAAAGAAAACTTCATTTAGTCAGAACTGCTTTCACTCTCTTCAAACGCATTCAGAGTGTCATTCTATGTGTCACACAGAAATGTTTCAACATTTCCCCTTTCTGGCAAATTCAAACTCCTTTAGCTGAACTGTAGATTTCAAACAAGAGGAATATACAGCAAAAAACAATACTTAAAGGAGCAAGGTATTACTGATGTAACAAATCAAGACAGTAAGTAAAAAATCCTTTCAAATCACTACACTTTGGGCCATCAGTATGCAGCATTTTGTAGTAAACAGAGGGCATATCCCCAGATACGAGACTACCAATTCATAAATGAACAGACATTTGAAGAGAACAGTGTTTTTACTTTTTTTTTTAAGATACAACTTCCAGTGAGATATATTTGTGTTATTCTGATTCAAATGCATGAAAGAAAATGGTAAAGCATACACTGGAGAGGTCTGTCCCTGACCCTTTGTCCCTACAACCAAGTGGCATATATATTTCCAAGAGGCTATATTTAGCCAGACCCACTAAAGTTATACAGTTATCATTGAAATATTTTTATACAATACTCTGAGCAACTATGGTCTTTACCCTTTGTAGGTGTTTCTCATGCAGAAAGATCAATACAGATACAAAACTGACAAGCTATATTGCATCTGTGTCATTTGCTCCTCAATCATCTAATTATTATTAAAATTACCTATGAGATACTGCACATTTTCTCCCTCTCATCTGACCCCGTGAAAGCTATGCAGCAGTTTAACAGGAAACTGCAAAAGAACAGCAAGGTTCCCAGTTTGCTGTTAACTTCTGAAGTAGAATTATGCCCTGAAGCACTATTAAAATACAATAAGAGGCGAAAGATGAGGAAGTGTGAGAATAACCTCATTATCATGTTAGCTGTTAGAATGTGCTTTTGCAGTAGTTTTTTTCCCACCAGTCTGGATCTAGATTTCATTTCCCAGATGCCACAGATGTAACTATTCTGCCCTGCAATCACCCAGTTTTCTGCTACTTTACACTTTTACCAAATTGCTGATTATTATAGCCAGTGTCCCTGAGGACTGCCAACACAGGGGAAAAACTGTTCTCTTCACTTGACTGCTGTCCAAAAATCTTGGGCAGGTGCCAGACACTGCAAAAATGACTCTTTATCACTATTTCAGAGATTACTGTCCCCCAGCTACTTGTTACTACCCTGAAGCACTGAGGATACTGATCCTCATAGAAGCAGACACAGAAGACTCAGAAGCCAGAACTATTCACTTCAAGGGTCCTAAGCACCTGTTTGAACCAACCGAAAGGATTCGGCAATCATGCAGATGGAGAATCACAAGTGGAATCAGCTGTCTGTCTACACTGGGGAAGAAGAGCAGCAGCTGTCAACACAACCTGAAAATCATAACCGTTCATGACTTTTTCTTGTATGGAAAATATCTGACCACAGCAGAGGTGTTTTAGCCTTCTTATTCCCATTCTGCTGAGACCCTCCAGAGAAAATGCCAAGACCACAGCCATCTACCCTTTTCTACAGAGTTTTCCCTTTCTTCAGTTATGACTTAGAAAACAAAATGAAAACAAACTAAACCAAACAAAACCCCAGACCAGGTCAGTATTATGTCCAGAATACGGAAGAGGTGACTTTTTTCATCATCACAGCTACTTTCCAGGTCTTCAATTAATCTAGTATGCCTGAGATTTTTATTTTTTTTAAAGAAACATCACACTAACACAGACAGCTGTATTTCCTTGAATGATAATATAAGATGGTGCTGATAAAACTCAAAGCTTATTTCTATTACAGTTCCTTATAATATCTAGTTCCAAATCTCCTGTATTCTTCACCCTTCTTATCAGGTATTTTCAGGATTTTATTCTCTGCTTTTTCATGGAATTTTCCTCCTATTTTACTAACAGTTTTCTCCTATAACTACAGGTCTCTATTTAAACATTGACACCAAATACAGGTGCGTGTTCTGGTCTATCTTTTCTCCCCCATGTCAGCTACCCTTAGAAACTCTGGCACAGTATGTTTTCTATAAACCCTAATCATAAAATACCTGATCTTGAAATGGCTGGGAACCACAGCCACTCACTTTTGCTAGAAATCAAATGCAGAGCTCCATCCAAAATCAGTACAAAGAACACGTTACTTACTTCCTGCTTCACAGGCAGAGATGAACGTATTTATTACTAAGTAAACACTTTTGAAGGCTTTAATGTGGCTTTTAAAATATACTAGTCTGATGTCAAACTGATGTTGATGTTTTCTTCCTGGGAGTAACTATAATTAGCTTTAGTTACTAGAGGTAGAGTGGTATGTGTGCAACAACAACTTGAGATATCCAAAGTGACAGAAAGGAAACACACTCATTAGGACATCTTTGATTAGGGCAGAGTCACAGAATGGCTGAGGTTGGAAAGGACCTCTGGAGGTCATCTGGTCCAGCCCCCTGGTCAGGGCAAGTCACTCAAGAAAATCTTGGAAACCTCCATTAAAAATACAAACCAAATTTATTTCCTTCAGAGAACGTAGCTATCTAAATGGATCCTTGTGCTGGTTTTGGATGAGATAGTTAATATAACATGACAACTTCCTGTAACCTCCTCAAAAAAATAAAAGATGCAAGTGATGAGTGACCCTAAAATGTGGGAATGAGCAGGAACACAAGGAACACAAAGCTCAAACATACTGGACTGTCCAGGACACATCAGCACAATTGCACAACTACATGCACACACATAGACACACACAAAAAGAATTATCTTTGTGGACAAAATAAATTAGCAAACTTTGGAATTAAACATTAACATTTTTGAGGACGCCTGAAGAACAATCATTTAAGTCACATACTCCAGAAGGTATGTTGGGTATCTATATATATGGCCTCTTCAACCTCAGCACATCTCAGAACATATGCCAGCTCACAGCAGCCTGCAGGAAGGGGAGCAATCTTATTTCCACTTCACTTAGGAAGAGCAAAGCCCAGTTTTCTCAAGGTCATACTGGTGGAGCCTTTACAAGATGGCCAGTGGGGTCAGCCCTGTGGTCCTGCTGCATTGTGCCAGCTGCGATTCATCTCCTCTGTGCTTACAGAGGAGATGACATAGGAAAAAAGAAGGATCTCACAGCAGGTACAGAAGGAAGGAAAACCACTCCCCTGAATCACAACAAACTGTTAGATTAGCTTGGCTATGTCCTGAAATCTCACTCATCGGAATGTGGCAAAACAAAAACACTACTCTCCCTGCTTTCCACTTCAGATCCTAGGATGCTGCCTTTTTCTGTCTCTTGTGAAATGTAAACCCTCCATTTTTAATTACCTGCTTGTGTTATTTTATGGACCAGACTCAGGCATTCTTCTGGTAGTGTAAACTACAAGGGAACACTCTAACACCCATGTTCTCCCAATTCGTTTTCCCTTGAAGCACTTTTAATTTTAACGCACAATGCAGTCCCATCAAGAGACCTTGTTACAGCATTAGTATCAGCTGTCTGCACATTCCTGACAGGCAGCACCTGCCTCAGTGGGGTCACACACCTCCGCCTAGGACTCCCCCTAGCCCCAACCTGGCATGTGTGGACACTTTGCACACACAGAGACCCCAAACCAGGGAGATTATTCACATGAACTAGACACATGCTTTAGGTATAATTCCTTGTCAGCCACTGCAGAGCTCAAATCAGGTACAAGAACATGGAATACCTAGAACATCCCAGAGTTCACTCAAGAAAAACTAAAGGTTTGTCTATACAAGGGGGAAAGTGCTTCACATTCACACCCTCCCCCATCCTGCAATAACTCCCTGGTGCAGACAAGATCCTACATGCTCTTACCAAAAATATGAAATACCCAGCAAGCCCATATTTATTAAAATTTTACAGTTGTCCTGTTGTTTTCAGTAATTAAACAGCCAAGCACCACTAAAGCTTCTAACTCAGATGCCAGAAAGCATTCGTTCCACAGGCAAGTGTCCAAAATAAATAAATTTAAATTCTCACAACCAGAATTTGACTACTAGTGGAATACAAACTTTTGTACTTCAAAAAAAAAAAAGTAATTATTCATTAAAATCTTAAGTCTGTGCAAATCTTTACAAGTTTGCCAAAGCAGCATATACTGCCTCCCCTTAACCTGCTCCTGAGATGCTCACAAGCCCACTGTACATCACATGAGTCAAGTTCACTGATACACAAAGATAAGAGATGCAACACCAACAAGAACTCACTCAGCTCAAAATCCTGCCAACAGAATAAAAACTGCAGAGAAACAAAATTCCGATTTTCTCCTGGGGAAGGCTGAGAACTGAAGAAAGGAGGCTCAAGCAAGACTTAGTAAGAAGAAAAGCACTTGTTTTTCCTATTAGCAGATGATGAAAAGAGGTAGAAAATAAACTTGTTTCTACCAGATTGAGGGACAGTGTGAGATTCCTCAGATGCCAGCTAGGCAGATGCCTGGGACGCACAAAAGGAGCTTTCTTGAGAAGCCCAGATCCCCAATGTGACCCAAGGCAGTTCTGGTGGCACACACTGCATGGAGGGTGCGAGAGCCTTGGGGCAACCTTCTGCACGGGCATGGGGGAAGTAAAAAGAGAAAAAAGTCCTCTCTGACAAACCATTCAGCATACTCCTCTGGTGCTGACTTTTAGAAAGCTTTGAACTCCAGCAGAACAAAATAATTTAATGTCACTTTTGTTCTCCTTTCCTTATTGTCTTTTAAGGACAAAGTGCAGCATTTTTGGTCAGGGAAAACACCCAATATTAATTAGGTCTTTTTTCCCTCAGACTTTCAAACTACACCCAGTACCTCAAAATGAGTGTAAAACACTATATAAGCTGCTCCCATCAATCACTGTGTGACTTATTGCAAACTCGCAGAAAATATCTGGTGACATACCACAGTGGCACAAAGAACGGCCTAGAAAGAGAATAAATAAAAACATACACACTAGCTCTGTATTTGTAGAATTTTGAATATACCAATGAATTCTGAAACTGCACAACAGGTTAGTACATGATGCTAGAAGGCACAATGCTCCTATACTCCAGTCTACCTTTGCCAAGTATAATTTATCTGAGGGTAAAGCAAAGTTTTCCCCCCTTATGTCTTGTCACATTGTCTCCTAACTTTTCAAAGCAATTCTTGCATGAACACAAACATTCTGTATCAGTAGTTGGGAAGTGCTGAAAATTTTACTTTACCATGCCCACACTTTGTGGCAGTAATATGCTTCTTCAAACTTTCAATTGCTGGCAAATTTTGTAAAAAAAAATCCAGGAATTCAGTCCTTACTAACACAAAAAAAAAATCCCTTTGTGACATCATTGGTATTCAGCCCAGTGTAAAACAGATCTTGAAGCATATTAACTAAGTAATCAACTGAACTCAAAGGCATTTCTGGTGTAAAACACAAAACCAGTCTCCCTCTAAAACTCACACTAAGAATATTTTGTGTTTTGTCATTCTTGTTCAAAAGCAACAACAAAAACAAACAAGCAACAAAAAACCCCACACAACACAGAAAAAGAATCAAACCCAGCCTACACATTAAAGTGTCTACCAACTTCCACCTGATTTAAACTTCAAAAAGCAAAGGTCATATTGTGCTTCTGTTTACTCTTACTTGGATATTGTTCAAATACTTAATTGTTAAAGTATGGTCAGAAATATAGATTCTAAAGAAGAGATGTCTGCTAAGATAGAAATGGATTAGTTTAATTGTAGATGACTGAGAAGAAAAAAGCACAATCTTTAGACTGCACAAATTCTAGTATTTTTCCACATAGAGCTGAAGCAGTTCAATCTGAACTGTCTTTTCAGCAATTAAACACCTCTGCTGTTTTAAGAGCAACAGCTTTGGACTTAACTTAAAACTACCAGCTTTTGACAAGTTAAGAGATATTTAATACTTAAGGTAGCGAAGTTCCACCAGAAACTAAGACAACATTTAAAGATGTAAAACCATTGTGACCTACCCAAAGGCCCCCAGGCCTAACTCCATCATGGAGTTCACATTTACACACAAACACACACATCAAAAACCTCCGGTCAGGGCATTTCCTGTGCACTAACAAGTTCCAGCTTCTCTCCTGCTGGAGCTAAATTTAACCAAGACTAAGATCGAGTCTTAAAAAAAACAAGCCAGCCAAAAAAACCCCACTAACAAACAAAAACAACACAAAAAAACCCCAACCCATTTACACAACTTCAGCATAATGCAGCAAACATTCTACAGAACCCTTTGGTCTTACAGCGGTTAACTATCAAATATATGAAATAGGCAGCAAACAAGCAGCAGCCCCTCACCCTCTCATCCTACACACTTCAGAAACTGCACCTGAAGGGCTCTGAGGCACAGGTGACACCAGCTCCCACTGTTCGGTAGGTGACCTCCACAGGGCAGGCAGAGGTTCCACGGTGGCCAAGGGTGCCTGGCCATCGGAATGAGAGGACGCACCACAGCCTGCATCAAGCCAAAAACGTTCCTTACAAAGTCTTCAGGCTCTGCTGCAAACATGCTAATTCTTGAATATTTTAATTACAGATTTGTCTGAGCTAGATAGGGGCGTATGTAGGTAGAAGGGTAAGAAACAACCCAGAGACAAGGAGCTTCAGCATTCAGGCTCCTGCCTGCAAGACCACAAGCTCCCATGTCCACACTCCACCACTGCCCTACGTTCTGTGTGCCAACAGCTTGTCCTGAGTCACGCTCAGGAACATCCCTGGGCCTCCGCACAGCTGTGACCCCTGTGTGCCAGGCCAGATACGTGCCACTGTCACCTGGCACACCCTCTACACGGGTTAATTCTGACAGAGCTGGGCCACCAGGCATCTTTTCTTAAAAATAAAAAGGTGATAAATTCGAGTAACACTTGGATCACTAATCAGGGGGAAATTCTGCTGCAGAGCAAAATGACACTGCAAACAATTCTACTGTAGGCTGTGGAGTTTTTTTCTCTTTTAACACCACCTTATATTATAGAAATCTAAAACATGGAGGTAATCTGTATGTAATGATAATTCACAAGTTCTAACTTTAAAACATCACCATGAATTAAAGGCAGTTGATAAAAAAACCTCAGATATTCAAAATACTGATCTGTAACTTTGTATATATTTTATATAATGTATATATTTATTACATAGTTATAATATTTAAGATCTAAATAGACCTCGATTTAAGATCTTTAGACCTCTAAACTGCATATAGTTTTCCAATTTCATACACATCTAGATACAGCTGAACTCCCTAACGCACATGAGGAAGAACTAGATGACTTCACGATCAGCTGCATTCCCAAAATTATTTTGGCCATTTAGACTGCAAAAGCACCTGAGAAGTGCTTCACAAAGAGTGCCTCACCAAGTCAGTCACCTCACAAACACTGCAAACCATAAGCCCTGCACCTGTTGACACAGAGTATTTACAGAAAAAGGTCAGATAGGCATAATTCAGTGAGCATTGCCACCAACTGCAACAGCATCAAGACTGTAAAGGCAGCTCTTGATTTGACTGCAAACATTTAAATTTCTGCTAAGGGCTGTGGCAGAACTCGCCACTGCCATCACTGAACATCACTTTTGCAGCCCAGCAAGAATCCCAAGCTGAGGCATTACACCGCCTGTGAGGCTGAGAACAACCCCGTTCTCTGCCAACACCCAAGGACTGACATCCCGTGGGGCAGGACACCAATGAAACACCTCACATCTGCCAAGCTGGCTGATCTGCACAGCTATTCATTCTGAAAGCCAGAGGAACTTCTGCTTTTAAATTGGCACCCTCATTAGAAATTAGAATTCCAGATCAAGAGGAGAAAAGGTGCGAAATACTAAATTGGTGATACTACTTCAGTCCATGTCCCAGCAATGCTCCCAGTCACACAGTGTAAAAATAACTCCTGCAGGCACAGTTGCCTGGCCCTTTGCTTCCACACTCTAATGAATGACCCTCAGGTATAGGAGTATCTCCATACTTCACACAAGGAAGCCAAGCACTGAAGCCAAGATATTGCACAGTTGAACATTCTAGTAACAAAGTACCTTTACAGATTAAGCCTACATCTTAGCAGGCATCCTCTCGGTGAGGGGGAGAGCAAAAACAGAATTCCTGAAGCACAGCAAGAGAAACAGGACTTTCAAACGTTAAGGTAATTCCATGAACATGAACTAGAATGCATATACTTTAAGAAGCAGGAGTGACAGTGATGGACGAAAAAAGCCTACACAGTGATGTATCACCTACACAGCACAGAAATCTGAAATCACTACACTGGATAAACCTCTGAAGGTTTATGAAGCTGAAAGACAGCGAGGGGGAGCAAGAGGACATTTTAGCTATGAAAGGAGACCAAAAGCACCCTGTCTGACCGAAGCACAAAACTGAGTGAAAGAAAACCTGTGCTCCAGTTCAGACTCTCCTGCATCCCTGTGAGCAGCAGACGGACACCACAGGAGACTCTGACATGTCTGTGGAGAGCCCAAATACAGCACAGGGATCATCCCACGAGCTCTAGAGTTTTATACTTAGATAAATAATCTAGTCCATTAAGCATGCTGAAATAGCTTTACAGAACTTCTCAAGTACAATGAATACTGAAGGATTAATTCAGTCATACTAAACAATGAATTTTAAGAGGAAAGGATAGTAGGAGACAGTAGAGCAAGCAGACACATTAACATTAGACCACACAGTAGATATTCTGCATTAATGAGCAACTGATCCCTTTATTTACTTCCCTTCAGGATAAGATCAGAGAGGTTAAGGCTCCACAGAAACAAACTTATTAAAAAAAAAAAAAAAAAAAGAGGCACTTATCAAACTAAAGTTAAACACAAAACCAAATGCAGTGAGGAGCACGTAATGTTTCAGAGGTTGCTTCTGGGGTTTCTTCAGTCTGGTGTTACACTATGCCTTCAATACATTCAGAAAACACTTTTCTAACAGTGGTGCTTCCTATACACAAATGTATTGTTAAGAAATAAGGCCTTACACATTTGTTAGGCCATATGCTGAGATTTTTTTTCCATTACCACAGCTTTGTGATAAAAAAACTCACCAACCTCCACATCAAGTCTTTGGAGCTGAAAGCAATCAAAAGACACGAACTAACCCAGTTTTCTCAAACTTTCCTACACACAAAACCTAAAGCTGACCTTTCTCTATTTTTCTGGAACACATGAAGATCTAGCTCCTGACAGAGCTTGAAATACCACTTTTTAGTCAAAACAGCATCTCTACAGATAAACCTTACTTTTAAAATCATGGATATAAACTACAATTTACATATTTATGGGTGTCATTACAAATCACTAACAGATCAGGCTGATGTTCTCATACGCACAAGAGTTTGAAGTCTTGATAAATAATCTTTCACCTTCAAAGAAAGGTTTAATCTTGATAAGACGAAGAAGTTCAGCTAAAGAAAAACAAACACCTCTGCTAAGACTGCTCAGCTTCCTTCCAACATATAATTCAGATCACGAAGTTGCCATGGCATCAACTTCAGGACTGTGGTCAGACACACAAAATGTCTTTTTCCTACAGACTCTTACGGAAAGCTGAGCAACTTTGGCCATGAACCAAATATGTTTTGGCTCTAAAGCAGAAATAATTCATCACCATTTGGACATTCCAATGGTTAGCTACACTGAGAAAGCAAGGCAACCAGCACTTTAGAGCATCCATGTAAATGAAGCTCTAAATACACTACGTGAGCAGTGGCAAAAAGAAACAGTATTTTTGTTTACCTTGCTCACTGGCATTATTTAATAGTGTATTACTATTTTTCACTTAAACAGCACTTAAACAGCAGATCAGAACAAATGGGAAAGGTTCATTTTTGGCCACTGTATATTAAACAACAGTGGGAGAAAATTTTCTAGGATCTCAGGTATCACATTTATTTCCCTTATTCCCTGATATTTTCAATTTTGTAAGTATCAGGTTATTTTTAAGCAACATCTATCAAAAATACAAGGTAACATAGGACTTCTGCGTGTACTGAATAATCCTGCAAAACTCTGAAGTAGGCTGGGTGAGTAAAACACTTAAAATACTCCACACCAGTGAATGAACCTCTTGCCAACTGTTTTTACACCCAGCAGTCACAGAAGCCCAAAGTAAACCTCCCACATCCTCAGCTGCTGGCTTTCCAAATGGTGCAGCAGCACTGGCTTCGTCAGAAATCATCATGTGAGGCAGAGCAGGCGAGTATCACTGCCACCCTGCCCCGCGGGGCTACAGAACAGGGAACACGGGCAGGGGACACATTCCGCATCACACTGAAGCGGATCGAAACCTCCTTCTTCCCCCGGAGGCTTACCCTCACAGAAAGATGTCTCCAGTCACACTCTATTTCTGAAAACAGTAATTCAGGACCCAGTCCCCTATCCAACAAATAGACATTATGAGGCTATGGCAAACAAGTACTGAGAAATCTGAAAGCTTTAGAAAGCATGACTTAAAATATACTGTTACTATATACTATTAGTAACTCACATATTAAAAACGAATTAAGTTATCGTTTTATCCTTTTATGCTTGAGACCACAGCAGGAACACCGATGACCTCTAGGGCAGGACTTTCAGTTCCAGCCGTCAAAACGAGGTCGTTGCTACAGACACGCACGTGTCGCGCACCATTCCCGCCTCAGCCCGCGCACGGCCGAACCCGCACCCCGGCTCTGCCCGGGCGTGTGCCTGTTCCCAGCGGCTCTTCCTCACTTTCTAATACCAAAACCAAACACCACCAAGAAACCAAGTTTTCCAGAAAGCAGCATTTTTTTTTTTTTCTTTTCCCCCAAATCTTTACTGTTAAAGGATCGAAAACCGCACCAGTCAACGAAATGTGACAGTGCAGGGCGGGAAGGCGGAAATCCCGGCCGGGCCTCGCCCCGGCAGCGCCTCCCCCGAACCGGACCAGCCCCGGCCACCCCGGGCCACTCACGGGCCGCGGGCCGCCCCCGCTGGCCCCGGGCCGCGCCCCTCCGCGCCCTGCCCTGCCCCGCGCCCCCGGGCCCGGGCCCCGGCCCCGGCCCCGGCCTGCCCGACATGCCCGCACACGCTCCTCCGTCAGAAAGTTTTACCGGCGGTTCCGCGCTCGCCGACCCCGCGCAGCCCCCGGCCCGGCCGGGCGCGGGGCAGAGGAGGGAAGGAGAGGGAGAGACAGGGAGGTCTCACCCAGCGGCGGGCCCAACCCCTCGCCTCGGGCTCCGCGGCGCGGCCCAGCCCGGGCTGCTCCGGGCTCCTCCGGGCTGGGCAGGCGCGTCGGCGGGATGAGCTCACGGGAGGGGCGGTGGCAGCGCCCGCCCCCCGCGGGACGGGCTGGGGCGGAGCGGGGCCGGGCCGGGCCGGAGCGTGGAGTGAGAGAACAGGGCAGCGCCCCCTGGGTCGGGCCGCCCCTCAGCGAGCCCAGGTCCCGCTCCACAAACACCGGCCGCAAAGCCCCGCAGAGCCGGGCCCGGGGGTCGTGTGCTGCTCGGAGCGCCCCACCATCCGTGGGCTCTGCCCGGCTGAGCTCCGCTCCTGAGAGCCCACAGGCACAGCTCGGGGCTGGGGGCTCCTGCCCCGAGCCCCGCACCGGAGGCCATCCGCTTCCACCAAAGCAGCCTTCCATCAGGAATATGAAAGTAATCGCATCGGAGCTTATAAAAGCTGCACACGGCAAAAGATGAGTGGAATATAAATAACATAAATACTATAAATAATAACGACAGATCTGGAACAGATTGCCCAGGGAGGTTGTTGAGTCTCCCTCCACAGGTGCTGGTATTCAAGAAATTCAACAACCGTCTGGACACAATCCTGTGTCATGTGCTCTGGGATGACCCTGCTTGAGCAGGGAGGTTGGACCAGATGACCCACTGTGGTCCTTTTCAAACTGACCGATTCTGTGAAGATCTCAGACTGATCCAAGTTACTTTCTGAACTGGACCATACGAGACATTTCAGACAGCCGGATTAGAAATGCCAGGTGTAGGAACAAGGAGTGTGGCCCTGCCCACAACACAGAAAAAGACGAACTGGGTCCTGGAAAGCAGCACCTTTGAAAGGGTTTTGGGGCTGCCATGGCAAAGCCACACGACATCAATGCTGCTGCTCCAAAAAAAGCCAGTGTGTTCTTTACCTGTACAAACGAGAGATCAGCAAGCATGTGTAGAGGTGGCATTACCTCTGAATACAGCAGTGAACACTGTTCTCAGTCTATCCATCCATATTTTCCAAGATACTGAAAAATGAGAGAGTGCAGAAGAAATCCACAAAACTGATCCGAAGGCTGAAGATTATGCCAGGCAGCAAGAGTGTTAAAATATTTAACTCCTCAAAAAATGAGAAAAACACCCAAGGTACTGGTAATTTTACTGTGAGGCACCCATGGTAAAACCCCAATGAGCTGTACCAAAGTAGTCACCAAAGGGCATTATCTCTGGCTGGGAATGTCACACGTAGATTACAGTCTCCCATCAATGGGGTTAGCACTGAAGTGCCTGGTGGTTTTAAGTATTAACTATGTTAAGTATAACATAGGTTTACCAGTGGTGATCTGCATGCCATTGTTTTGAGCACATCAATCAAAAATTTCGGCAGAAACACTCAGCTGACAGGTTTTTCTCTCCCAGCCTGAAGCTGCTTGCTTCTTCCACCCCAAGTGTCCAACACTGCAGCTATTCCCTGCATAGAGGACAAAGTGCTTAGCCTTGCTACACACAACCTCTACAATTCCACATAATTAAATACAAAAATGAATCTTCCTCACACCAAAAAAAAGAAAATGTAGGGACAATCTAAAACACACTTATAAATGGATAAATAAGGATTTGCTGTTTTCTGTACAAACTCTGATTGATTTTCATACGTAATTCATCATGAAAAACTAAATCTGAATTTAACTGCAAAATTACAGTGCCAGAGTATTCTAGAACATTTTCTACACTATGCGAGCATTTCACAGAATGTCTTCCAATGTGTCTGTAAGGGGCACAAGACAATCCATGTATGTGTTCAGAAAGAAGTGACAGGCTGATACACAAGCAGCACATCCTCTACAGAACATTGGCCATAACTGCCTTGTCTGGTGTCAGAAGAGCAGAGGAACCGGAGACAAAGCCCTCAGGGTGACAACAGCAACAGCAATTAGTGACATTACTCTTCTTTCACCATCACTTCTGCAGCTTGGTAGCTGAAGATTGGTTCCAAAACAAGGGGAGGATGCTGTGTGCACCTCAGCCAGCAGCAGCACAGTGTCTTTTCTCCAATGGAGAATCCTCTTAATCACCTTCTCTTCCCTACATTTTGCCAATGTGATGAGGCCTATATCTGGAAATAAAGGTATTTTCCTTCTCAGAGGAAATGTCAAAGTTTGGGCAACATTTTATGATTTTGTCTTTGTCTCTGAAATCTGAGACAAGAAACAGAGCTATGACTCCACCGTTGTGGGATCTATTCCTCAGCAGGTCCAGTGCTCGCACTCTTGTCCTCTAGATATGAACCCAAAAGTTTTGAAATAGTATTTACAGTCAGTTGGATTTAGGTCCTGCTGCTTCACAGTAAAGCTCACAATTGATTCTGGTGCTTCCCTGTTTGTCTCAGTAGAGCAATGCTTTTGATATCAGGAATGTAAAGATTTTTGCTCTCATCAGTAGCTTCCTTTTGGGAAGAATTTAGCTCACAGCTGTTACTCTACTTTAACTGTTCTGCCCTCTGCTCCTCCCACTCATTTGTTCAGATGATTTATCCATTCCTAGCCACTGAAATTCTTCAGCTTTTCCTTCTTTCTTCTCACAAAGGTTATGGCTCTCCTCAGTCTCGCACTTACCATGCAAGCTTCTAGCAGCTTTTTTATTTTGGAAAACAGGAATCAGACCACACTGAAATATAATGGCAGCAGTGTTCATTGTATTAACATATATTCTGGGGACTAGAGAAATTAGAAATCAGACTTCTCCCTTTTTCAGCTCAGCTTCAGTGTTGTTTATGTTAGTTCAGGCTTCTCATCTTAACATACTATTCCAATTCTTGGTTTTGGAGGGTGTCTTCAAGGAAGGTAATTTGTAAATTTTAGAAGCTTCCATTCAATGTAGCTGCTTTTATCCCACCAGATTCATTCTCATGCAACATAATAATTTGGTAGAAAATCCTTAATTTACAGATTTTAAGGTAGTAGATTGTCATCGTTTTAAACCCGCCTGGAGATGAAACACCAGCCCAGTGGAATGGGGAGGAGAATCAAAGTAAAACTTGTATGTTGAGATACAAGTTTAATAATTGATAATAAAAACAATTGACTGAGGTAACAGTTTAATAAATTGAAAATAAAGTAAAATACAATAATAATGGTAAATAATAAAAAGGGAAAAAACAAGTGATGCACAATGCAATTCCTCACCATCGGCTGAATGATGCCAGACCCACCCCCTTCCTGAGCCTAGACAGGCCCTTCTGGGTACCTCTGTTCCTTGTGCTGTCTTGATGCCTTGAGAAGCCACCTAAAAACAGAGACTAGACAGGAGTAAGGGAATAATGGCAGGTATTTATTCGAAAGGCCTTCAAAGGTACACCCTGGGGAGCCAGAGGCTATCCTCAGAATGGACCCCAAGATGGACAACAGGTCACGAGTTCTCCACACTTTTATAAATTCATTTGCATATCAGGGTTAATTCTCCAATTAAAGCTTCAGTTTAATGATGTCATTTCCCCTCAGCTTGCCCCCTCTCAGAGGCTTTTGGTTTATACTTTGTGGGCCTAGGACAGTCTGGGTGTCCTTGAAGAGCAGGCCTAGAGAGGCTTTGTTATGTCTACCTAGCATGAGAGAGCAGAAATTAACAGGCTACAAGAAACTTCAGAGTTACACACCAGGCAGTATAGGATTTGAAAAATATGAAAGTTAAAATCTAAGGCATCAGTCTCACTTGTATCTGACTCCACAGGGAACCCAGAGACCGGAGAAAGGGTAGGGAGTCTTTTTGTTACCATGGAATTATGCCCTTTGTATCTTCACAGCTTCTAGGTAGTCATGTGCCCCATGAAATACCAAATGATGTTTTCATAAACTTATCTGTTCCTTTTCTTTGAAAATTTTCCAGCAAATTAAAATATACCTCCTTGGCAGAAAATAGCTGCATTTCTGAGGGCAGCTCAGCTGGCAGAGCTGGAACAAACTGTAGGCATACAGCAACCTCTTGTGGCAAATCCAGTACATGTGTAATAATTAATAACCTTTGAAACTGCACAAGCTACTCTTGATATGAGTTATAAACCTCTATAAAATTGCTTTAACAAACAACTGGAGAATTGGAGAGTTTCTGTTTGCTGGACACTCAGCAAGACTCAGACTTCAGAGCTGTAATAGTCCTTCTCTTCAATTCTGGAATGAATTAAACATTGGTAGCCCATTATAAATGAAGTGTCAGACTGAAATTTCTGCTAATAATATAATCTAGAAGTTTTTCATTATAATTAAGCAAGTGTGGCATAATGGCCAGGAGTAGAATCTGTGGCCATGTATGACAAGAACCATAAACGTACTATAAAGGTACACATTCCTCCAGTCACCTGATCAGCTGCAAATACCTGTCCTGTGCAGGCTGAGGAGGAAAGGGCAGCGAGAAGGTGTAGGGAAGGAAGAGGAGGAATGGCAACACGTGGAAACAAGGGTCCTCAACAACAGCAAGATTTTCAAAACCAAGAGGGGTCTTCCTGGGAACATGGTGTGGGAGCTGGACACAACAGGAACAATACGAGTATGGCAGAGGACACTGATTAGACCCCTGAATTTTAAATTTTTTTTTTTTTTTTTACACTGTAGGAATATAGTCTTCTACTGCTGGAATTAAAGGTGAACTCAGGAAATTATCTGGCTTATGCATGCACCACTTACCAGGACTTCTGGGGCTTATATGCCGGGCAGAGGTTACTGTGCTTGAAATGATTTGCAGATTTATGCATGCCACTTAGGAACAGGCTGAACAAGTACATCCTGGAAGGCACAAAGGCTTTAAACAACAGCTAATATTTGTTTATTGACATTAAGTCTTGTATAGTTCTCTTTTATTGCAACTTCCCAGTCTTGCCATGTGTAATTTCTTTGCCATTTCATCTGCTGCAGTTTCACACAAGAGTCAGGAATCCCATCATCTCAATTCAGGCCTTGGTCTGTGCACTGAACAGCATATACTGTAGCTCCTGCTGGACCAGTTACAAGCTGCACACTCCCAAATTCCCAAGCAGCTCTGTCAAGCACCACCCAACCTAGGAGGGCGAAGAGCTTAAGGGCAGAGACTCTTCCTTGCCCCAGAGGAAACTCCTCCCTGCAGAGAAGTCCAACAGAACATGCGTGTCTCAGGCCATCAAACAGCACATGTAACATTACCAAGCTGACAAAGACATTGAGCCAACCAACATGTACCAAAATCTCTTTTCACAGCTTTCATCATCCCTTGGCTTCCCATCTTTGTAAGGTGTTTTGAGGGCTACAGCTAAAAACAACTGCATATTAACCAACATTGTGTCCTCCAACATGGTGAAATGAAGATCAGCCGCAGAAGTACTTTTCCTGAAATCATGTCCTTCTCACTGAATGCCTGCATTGTTTGAAATAGTCTGTGAGAAGCCTGAAAACAGTCTTTCTGCAGGGGTTTGATTTTTCTAGCAAACCTACTGTATTTGTTCTTTATGTTCTGAATTTGGTGGCAATTCATATTTAAATAATGAAAGCAAAGTATTAAGGCTTGAGCTAAATAAAATAAACTCCCTGCAACAGAAGGCACAACAGCCTCATCACAGTATCATCAATGATGGTGCAAACACAAACTGAAATGATACAGAATGGAAGGCACAAACAGGATGAAAAACTAAGTTGTCTGTTATTTAGAAGTTCAAAATACAGTTTTTGTTTCTTGCTTAGCTCTTGTTATTACTCATACTATTATAAGAAGGAAACCTTAATGAACAGAAATAAATTAGAGAAAATAATGCACCCGACAGTGCCCGTGTCAAAATACAACAGAAGAGTAAAAGACTGTCTTGGTTGAAAAGGAAGTGCTCTTACGTATATAAAGTTCTTAATTATAAAAAACATTTAAACAGAACAGTTTAGTTTGTTCTCTACACAAATCTTTCAGAAACCCTCCAAAGACTAGTAAATGCTACTGACACAAAAAGCAAGTACGAAATGCTTCTTGTAATGCCCCCACAGGGGACACCACCTGACAGAACAGGACATGGAACAGAACACTTGCCAGGATTTCCTGCTCTGCAAGATTCATCTTATAGCAGAAGAGGAGATTGCACCTTCTTTACATTTAGCAAACCCATGAAACAGAGTTATCAAAACTAGACCTCCTAACTTCTTGTTTGGACCTGTTTTTACACCTGAAAGTTTTACCCAGGTAGTACTTGGAAGACCCTTTCCATTCCAGCCTGCTTTCTGCCAGGCCACTGGGCACTCCAACACCACCTGTATGTTCCACATACACGGGAGCCCTGGCACTGCTGCGGTGCACACCTGGATTTGTCGGGCCAGGGGGACTGATGCAGCTTACACACACAGGCTGAGCCCATGCTGCAGAACTCCTGTTTGCCCACAGACACTGTCCTGCCAGAAGCTTGAGTGACTGAATGTACTTAGTTTACCTCTGTGGGACTGCACTTGCCAAGTGTGCACTGCACAGAGCAGTGCCTGGGGCCTTTTAACAGAACTCTTCCATCCTTAGCAATCACTGTATGACTGCCTGATTTATGCCACAAACAGGATTTACTACAGCTCCCTTCTACACCAAGCACATCCTCCCTCCCTGAACGTACTGCTTTAAACAGTTAAATAACATTCAGCTTCATAGCAAGTGATGTTCATAAAGGCCTGCAGAATCAGATCCTACAACTTTTCACTAGCTATTGATTTTCTTCAGAAACAAAAAGCATAAAGATTAGAATTCTAAAGATTTTACAAATATTCTTTGTATAGGAAGCATGTATTAGCCATCGATACATTAGAGTGCACTGTGCTATTTTTGGCTTTGAGAGCATGGATAGTCATTTGACACATGGACAGGTCCTGTTTGTTCACTGACATTCATATCAATATTCACTGCCATAGAGCCAGCCTGGGGAACAGAAGTGTGCTATACAAGATACAAAAGCAGACTGTTTTCCAAATCCCATACCTACAACTTCAACATCTATAAAGTATATTGTTGCTGTTGTCCAGGATAACACTGATAGTATTTCCCAAGTAGCAATCAGTCAGTTATGGAACCAGAAACAGAAAATACTCATCTTCAAAGGAGAAGCAGTATTTTAATTTTTTCTATTTATTCAAGGTGTAACCAAATTATTTATTGCAGATGCTACTAATCACCATCTCCTGTGATCAAAATTTAATCTTTAATCAACACAAGGGTATTTACATTTGATGGATGGATGAAAAGACACAGACATTAGTGTTAAATGGCAACACTAATTCTGCATAATCTTCTAAATCTAAATCAAGGACCCCTTGATTTTAGAGGGAGCATTCTCATATGTTTGCAATAGCCTTCCACTGTTGTCATGTGGAAAGCATACTTTAAGAAGAAGCCTCATTGACAATATAACCATTTTTTTGAGTATTACCTTTCACATTAAGCATGAATTTAAGTATACAATTTTTAGTGTACAATTTCACTACTCTGGTTATGCATGGAGCTGAAGCATATTTAGAACACAGGTAGGGTTGGGATAGATATAGTTGGGTTCCTCTCTTGAAAGAACAACCCAAGAAAAAGTTTGGACAGGCTGCAGAATGATCAATGGATCTACACATGGGAAAGCCACTCATATTCAATGCCTAATAGTACAACAGAACCAAGCACAAAAGACCCAAAATTTTGTGCCATCAAAAGGTGGGATTGTTGGTACAATTTTACCCTGGTTTTTGTTGTATGCCTTTGGGACCACCATAATGTGGGACTAACATTTAAACTCAAGATAGATATTATTGAAACCAAAACAACTACATCTGCCTCAGTCAAAGAGGATGAGAAAATTCTATCCCCACAAATTTTTGAAATTGGACCATGTGATCAAAAACGCAGATCAGCAGCAAATGTTGTTTAATCCACCTTGGTTTCTTAAACAAGTAGAACTAGTAATGCAGATTAATATTTCTACACTTACACCAATGTGGTCACCATTCTTATGTGCTTCCCATGCAAGACGGTTAGCTTGGCTACATGGGCAAACCCCCACTTCTCCAAAAGGAACAAGAAGAGATGTGACTGGAATCACAGAGACTTGGGAGTTTTAAACTGTACAGATGCTGAAGTACTTATAAATAACCTGAGCATAACCACAAGTGATTTAAGCAAATTGGAACACCCTCTGTAGTCTTCTCTACCAGCGTAGAAACTAATCAATGGCTCTTATCTGACACATTGCCTCAGTGGGAAAGAATCAATGAGCGAGCTCATAGTTGATCCCAGAGGCACTTGGTGCAACCCAAGGTGAAGGTTCTTTGCCTCTTAGCTACATCTGAGCTCAGTTGTGGATACAATCAACAGTAGCAGTAGCAATTTTAAGAGAAGGCGAAGAAGGCACCTTCACCCACCGAAATTCAAAAAGTAATTTGGAATAATGACTGAATTTGCAAAGGAATTCCAATCGTGGTGGCATTTAGTCAGTGTTACCTATAACACCATCAATAGCACAGTCCTGGTACTAATCCACATAGGACGCCTCTGTGTCCATCACTCAATCACTGCACTAGACCTGAATCATAACTGAACCCTACACTGGAGCATAGGATATGGGCCCAAAAGCATGGGGAATGGCAAACCATCGGTGTTAGCATGTGCACTGTATGAGAACAGGGACACACTTGTGCAGTAACACCAAAGCCCTGACATTTGTCTGGATACAGAGTAGTGTTTGTCATTTTGAAATCCATCCTGATGAAACTTGCAAACCTGTACTTTTATATACTGGAAAATGATATGCTTACATGAGAACCCTTTGTGGCTTCATATTTGTAGATAACCTTATTGTAGATACAGATAATCACTCTAATGTTTGTGTTTGTAATTTCACCAAAATCAATGGGTGGATTTCAATTATTCAGCTCCTTTCACATTATACCAGCTATTGCAGTATAATTATTTGCTGATTCAAGATCTGCTGCCCACCCCTGTTGGGATGAATCTTGCTTTAGTAAGAACATTATTATAGCACAATGATCGGCAACAACTGCTGAAACAAGCTCAGAAGAATGGACAAAGTACTTTGATTACTGCCCATCATGATGCGGAAAGCACACAAGTATTGGAACAAGTGAAGTGAGATAGAGCACATGGATGGTAGGACACTTTTCAGCTGGTCACTTACCATTGCTACAGGGAGTTTCAATGAGATGTTTTACCTTGTTGTTCTCCCAATACTAACCCTTTGTCTTAATTGTAGCACTATATATTTGCATTTGGGAAATCATAAAGCAATTGACTTACCTGTCATCCCTGTGATTCATTTCAGGAAAATATGTGATGGTTCCAACACATGCGAACTAAGAGTGAGACAGACGATATGTCTAAGAAGAATCATAAGTATGGAAGTGGGGAATTGATGAATAACAGGAACAAATTTCCAAATAATAAGATAGAGAACAAAGCAGTTAAGCAATGGGAGCAACAGCCACAGGAATGTAGAAAACAGAAAATTGATGTCCTAGGTCCTTGAAGGGCAGGGAAAAAAAGATCATACCCTTCTTAGTCAGGACCTTATATGATGGGCCAACAAATCGCCAGGTTTGACTGTTTCTGTGGTGAGAACTTGCCCTTGCCATGAACTTTCCTCATTATACCATAATCATAATAGTAAAAGCCTCCTCTGCCCACCAAGAGCCCACTGCTCACTGACCACATACCACGACTTCTTGGGACACTATACCTTGAGACTGAAACAGAGAGAAACTAGCAACTTCACCATGGAGTAAAGTAAGATCTGCTTGGCCTGAGACTGTAACCTATAGGTGTGCCTGCCTTTGTCTCCGTGCTAGCTCCCCCCAGCACCCCTTTCTGCACACAGCTGTAAATAAATCACATACCCACACTCTGTGTGGGGATCAATTTCTTGCACACCAAAAGGGTGAAAGAACCAGTTTTGGGACAATACTCTTCTGCAATCACTACCTTAAAAAAAAAAAAAAATTGTCCCAGCAGAATTAAATTCTGAGTCGGGGAGCTCCACAACCAACTCCCAACAGCAAGACAATATTATCCTCTGGCTCTCTCTATTGTCCTTGCGGTCACTGCAAGCAGGACATGGCTCAAGGACATTGCCTGGACTGGGATTTACATTTGTTCCTCCCCATTTTTAAGCTTGACCCCTCATGACCCTTCGAGTACCAGTCAGTGCTAAGTCTCATACCCCATTCTACCAACCCTAACTCCAAACTCCAATCATGGCATTCTCTGCACCTTGGCTCTTCCCTGCTACCTGCCCTCTTATCCCAAGGGTTCAGCTCCTAGTCAGGTACTTCCTTCATTTATCCACCCCAGCCCCAAATAGGTTAAAACAGACTGATTCCACTCAGTTCTTCCTGCTTGCTGATCCCTGCAGAGAAGCTGGGTTTTCTTACAGAAAGAAATGCAAGCAAAAGATATTTCTTTCCATTGCACTGCAATCCTTCCCAGGACTCTGTGAATTACTTATCATGCAGTAAGCCTCAGGCATGCATTCAGCATGGAAAACCTCAGGCTCAAGTGAAAGAAGCCCCATGTCTTTCACTCATGACCTGCTTTCTTAGAATCAAGTTCACATCAGCTTTGCTACCATTAAACTAAAAATAAACCCAAAACAACAGGGCTGACAGTTTCCATTCCTTCAGTCAAAACACACAGTAGTGAAACTGTTAGACCTTTTGGTATTAATTACTACATACTAGTAACACTGGGTTAGACAGAAGCCATGATATTGGAATAAATCCTGAGTACATTCAGTAACTCTTCTTTTATTTTATTGTCAGTAACAGAAACACAGCAAGACACAAGGCACACAGCTTTTGAGCATTTCACCACAGCATGCTAAATGCTGTATAGAAAAGTAAACGTAAGTTTTTTAATGAGTATCTTAACATTTCCGTGGCTGTTGAATAATGTGAATTCTTTTAGGCAGTATGAACTTCTCCAAGGTAGGCTGTGGCTTTTGGTGAGCCACTTGTAATGTTGCTGCATGGATTTTGTGGTTCATCTGTAACATTAAAGGGGGGAGAAAAAAAGTTGTGATAGAATACAGCTTGTCAGCTATTCTCTTTCTAAATTTCATCATATTAAAGTAGTTTAAAAGGAGCAATAAAACCTAAATCCACCAAAAGTTTAAGTGATCAATACACAGACTCATGGTTACTCAGTATATTTACTTATAATTTCTGTTTTCAAAGTGATATTAGTCCGACTACCTTTAGGGAATTAAAATTTTTTTTTCTTCCCTTGTTTAGTAGTTCACAGAATGAGCTTCCAAGATGAAGAAAACACAGAAAATAATCAGTATGCCAGAGTTAACGATAAGTTGATTCAAATTCTCATTTTCCCAGGTTCAAAATCATCATTATTACAGTAGCTAATTATCACATTCTAAACTAGCAAGCAAGCTTCACATACAATATTCTGGAAACCAACAGGAAAAGGAAATGGTAGGTCAGAACAGAGGAGATGAGGACAGGTGGAAGAGAAGGAGGATGAGTTTTATCTGCTCTCCTTAAAAAAGTCTAAGCAAAAATTCAAGATCTACAGGCTAAAGCTATAAACACAACTGTTGATAAGACTTGTGTTGAAATGTTTTACTGAGCTCTAGGCATGAGGAACTCCTGTATGCTTCAGAGTCTGAAGACTGCAAGTGTGTAACAAAGAGATGATAATTGTCAGATCTTCGGATTACCATGCAAACCAAAGAGCTGCTTGTGAAATCAGCTCTTCCAAAGTGTAGGTGTAAGCCTGCACCAACAGCCTAATGAGAGACACAGGGCAGGAGCTGTAAGCATGTGATAAACAGAAGGGTCCATTAGCAGCTGTGGGATACAAGATCTTCCTACGGGAGAAGTCAAAAGGTGCTTGCCTGACTAATGTCAGGCCTCAGATGGACCAGCTAGACATGGGGCAGCAGTAGGACATGCTGTGCCTGCTGTCTAGGGGATCATTCACAGAGCAGGACACTGGATCACCATCCTGGTGTCCCCTGCACCTGCCAGTGATGCCACCCACCTCCCTCAAGCAGCTCTGTATTTTTGCTGGACCCGCACAGAAGTCAGAGTGATTTCCATGGTGGGATAAAGCATGTCACTGAAGACAAGGTTTTGCTCTGCACTGTAATCCCAGCTCTGCCAGACACTTACATGCCACTGGTAATTCTTCCCCATATTTCACTAAAGCTAATGCACCACGCCACTTTACAAGCAGAACACACCTCCCTGTCTGGCTGTGCTTCTCTGTAACAGATGTACATAACTGTCCCAGGGCATGTCATAGCAACTAGGAGCGGAATCAGAACAAGGAGAGAAAGCCAGGTACTTTTTAGCCATCTAGCAGCTTAGCCACACAACCACTACAGAAATAGGTTATCACAAGAACATTTAGTGGCAGCTGAAGAACCTGCAACTGCCAGACACCAGTTTAAGGAAAATTCACTTTTTAACTTTTACTCATGTTTAGATTTATGAAGAAACCCTGACTTTTTCTTCCAGACTTACTTTGTTCAGTGCTTCTGCTACCAAGACACCCATGTTCTGAGGTTGTGGAAAACTGACAATAGCACTGTAAAGTAGATGAAAAAAGTATTTATCATTTCCATCTCACAGAAACATTTGAGCACTTGTCACTTTCATTTTCCAGACATAATACAAAACATTTTACAGTATAAATTTAGGGTTTGGAGCTAAATTCTTTCATCACATGAAAAACTATATAATATCAAAAAGGCACGCTGCTTCAGAATGGAATAACACAAAATTTGTGTGACAGTCTTATTCATACATACAAAAATCTGTATATGAAATATCCTTGAATATCTCAAAAAGGATTTTTTTTGGTACGCTGTGAAATAACTTCACAGAAGGTGAGCACTGATACCCTCATCTACAAAAAATTTTCTTGATTCCAGCCTAGACCCATGAAAAAAATTCAGCCTCTGCTTTTGGACACGGTTTCCTTTCACAGCAACTATTTGTCCAGCAAGAATTTTTTCACAAAATTATCCCATTAACTTCTCCATATTCCAGTGAAGAACACCATGTTACCAATATTCCACAAATTAACAAATCTGTGGGTATGAAATAATTTAGTTCAACAACAGGAAGAACTTCAGATTGCACATTCTACTGATGATACCATTATAATCACTGACAACCTCTCTAGCTTAAAATGGAGTAGGGAATAACCATTATAAACCCCAAATACCATAAATGCAACTCTTGAAAAAGCAGATATTGCTTTATTTAAGTTTATTTATTTAAGTTTATTTATTTAAGTTTCTGTGGATCAGAAAGACATTTCCTACTGACATTTCAATTTAGCAATTGAAAGTTTGCTACAGTGACAAATAAAAGTTATTCAACATCTGTTTATACTATTAGGTGACTATGACTATGGAAAAGACAGCTGCAAAATTACACCCAGACAACTGGCAATAAGTGAAAATAAAAAGCTTCTAATTCCAGAAGATTACAACAAAAAATCAAAAACTTTAGTTACTCCACAAGTCATTCAGATTTTACTGTCATACCCTTATATTGGTCAACTTAACTTTTTGTTAAGTGACATTTAAGAAAAGTGCATGTATTTAAGAAAAATGTTCAATCTTTGAAAAAGCTGCAAGAAAATACTTGTTTTAATGACCACATCAACTGGTCACTGTTACTTTATTCAAAATAGAAGCATGCCTTCATTTTTGGCGCAAAACAGCTTGATTAACCTTAAAAAGTAGTAAACAGAAAAAGCCAAATTAGATTTTAGATTGAAATAGGGGGTATAGCCTATATAGGTGATGAGAGTCTTCCTTGGGGGTAGTTGATGTGGGTTTTATTTACTTCAGAATGTGGACAGCCTGAAGTTCACTCCTACTTCACTGGAAACTGTTTGACTATTCCTTTATTAGGCATAAGTATGCAACACATTGCTTTAATTTCTGTTCCATAAAACATGACAATAGAGATGTCTTTTAGCCTTTGCCTTTCATTGCAAGGCACTGTCCTTGGGTTTTGGGGTTTTTTAAGCTGATAATTATTTCAATATCAACATTATTTTATCGATATTATTTTATTTATAAATTGCACAAGTTAAGAATTAAACTCTTGTAGAATAAGAATTTTCTTTGTTTTCAAAGCCCATGACCTATGAACTTTAAATATGGAGCAGGGGTGACAGGCCCTGCAGTGTAATACCTTGACTTTTCTTTTCCTGGAGGTTTAGCATTTTTCTCAACAGGTCCGCTTTCTTGCTTTTTAGACACTCTCATACCTCCAGCTTTAACTGCAAGAAAAAAGTGAAATGTAAGTAAAAATACCTACAGAGTTACATACCACATTACATACACTTAGAGGAGAATACTTTTACCCCGGATAACCATTAACCAGAAATCATCTTTCAGTATTTAGCTCCATGCTTTACTTGTACACATGCATACACAGCAGTAGCCAAAGAGGTGCAGCAAAAGCTTCAAAATTCTGTGTCATGGCAGACTCAAATCAACTTCCAGATACCATAAATCAAGAAATCAGAGTGGTTTCAGTCACCGTTAACTATATTAAATCTTAACACCTTACTATGTTCATATGCATCCTTCCCCAGAAACTATTACATCTCAGATTTGTATTTTTAAAATAAAAAAGAAAACCAAACCACCATCCGAAAACTTTCAGGTTTTTGAACAATGTGACTAACAGCAATAAGGGTTTCATGATTAGTTCAAGGTATTCCAGAATAAACCTAATAATGCAGATAAGAACCAGATGCATACTCATCTTGCACTTGTGTTCGAACATGCTTAATTATATTTTATTAACATATCTGCCAATCACAAAACCAATTAGCACTAATTAAGCTACAGGCAACCTAACAATAACAATTTAAGTTCTGAGGCATGTCTGAAAATTTAATTCTGAACAAAGAACACGTAAAGTTATCTAAAACATTCTCTTGAAAGAAACACTTTCTCCCTCTTCAGGAGAGCATTTTAAGTTTTAAAACTGTAAGTAAGAAAGAAAAACCTTAGTGTTCTTTTCTCATCCTATTGAACAAGTTGCTTCACCTCGCAGCAAGACTCCTATTCTGATCATGAACAATCAAGACTAGAGTTTAAATTCGGGGGCAAGAGAGAATAGGGAATGGAGAGTGGTTTCCAGAATTACTCAACTAGCTAGTATGAGAAATGCATTTGGCCATTTTTGATGATGCAGATGTATCCATCTGTAACTAACACCCATTTTCTACCAAATCTGACGCTTGGCTTTGTATTTCCTGGTTGCAGGCCTAATTTTAGAAACAAAAATTCTCCCTCAGTCATGTCCAAAGCAGCACTACAATATCAGAGCTATGCTATAGCTAGACTTGGCTTTTCTTCTCTTTCTAAAATGACATACATACTGTTAATTATACTGCTGCATAAGCAGCAAATTCTTTGCCCAGCCATCTTACAGCTACAAATACGCTGGAGACCTAGACTGAACCTAATCCTTCCGGCAGCCTAACTACACAATTAAAAGTATCTGAAATGGAAGTTTCAACTGTTTGTTTCCAAGTATCTACCAGTGAAGAGAACTGAGATTCTAAATACCCTCAGCTCACCAGGTGTGAAACTCTTCCTTGTCTTTGAAGCATCTTCAAACTAGAATGACAAAGAATGTAAAAAAAACCCAAACCAAATCAAACAACCCCAAACCAAACATCAACAACCACAAAACAGACCACACCAAAAAAAAGCCCTGGCATCTTTCAAGATCTCAGAGATCTTCTTGACATCATTTCTCTTTATAATAAGTTCAACCAGAATACCAACGCGAGTTATCCCGAGTGTTCTCCCATAGATTGTCAGGCTCTTGTCTTCTTAGGAACCAGTCAAACCACAAACTGGAAAACCACTAAAATTTTGGAATTAGATTAAAAAAAAGTAATTGAACCTAGATCCACAAGTTTTGGTTTGGGACCTTCCCACACATGCAGGACTGTCAATTTCTAGATACAAGCATTGTTTTTAGTTTTAATTTAGCAGGGCAAGGAGATCCAGACAGAGGCAGACATTTTAACACTATACGGCTTTACACAAAGCACAAGGGGAGCTAGGCAAGGAGGAGAGAGATGCCCAGCATGGGAAGAGATAATGAAACATGGATAATCTGGAATTGTGTCTACCACCAAAAGGCCCACAAAACGTTATCTATAGTTATTAGAAATAACCCATCTTCCTTTCCATCTCTGCACTGACTTGAAACTAGCCACTAGGAACAGCTGTCCCACCTGCTCACACACATCCATGGCAGGGGAAGAGTTAAACATAGAAGCATGTGGGATGCACCACAAAGCTGTTTTGTAATTTGCTTTCCAGAGCAATAGAGAGGTATGTCAAACTTTTAATACAGAGTTCAATTTTTTGATTCTTATAAGTGACCTGTTAGCCATATAATCTAACAGCTAAGTGCCACAATTTTTACTAATTTCCATTTTTAAAACATCATGTATTTTTAAAACAAAAAAATAAAGTAAGGAGGCACATTTCCATTTATGCTGTCCCTTCCAAAAAAACCCCAACAACAAAAAAAACCCAAACAAGAAAACAACACAAAAACAAACCTAAGCAAAAACAAAGACAGCTTGGCTCAATACTGGTCAGAATAAAGATGCCCACTTGAACTTTGGTCACTAAGTGCATGGTTGAAACCACTTACTCTGGCACCTTCACCCCTCGGCCAAGCTGTTGCCCACTGCAGTAACAGGTAGGCTTTGTCAAGACTTACTTGCAGACTTGCAAGACTACAAGTTGCAGTTTACTATCATGCAAGTTCAGAAAGACCAGTACCTGCTTCAGGTTACTGACTGCAGTGGTTTAAAGGCCCTTTCAGGTACAGCTCAACTGTCCCTGCCACACACACAAAAATCCAGGAATAGACTAGAGACAAGCTGAAAAAAACTATTTACATCCCAAATTCATGAAAAAGCATGCTAAAAGAAAAAAATCCAAACAGAAAATATTTTCAAGAAAACAAAACAGGGGTACAAGGAGACACACGACTATGTGCTCCTCAGGCACTAAGCCCTTCTAATAAACCGAGGGGAAGCCCCAACTGGTTTAAAGCTTTGTAGTGACCGTTCCTCAGTTTCAAAGGCTGAGCCTGCAGTGACTGTGCTTGCAGTGACTATCCCCCAGCTCCAAAGGCTGAGCCAGCAGCACCTTAGCGTGAGCCACAGAGCAGGCGGGACACAGCCCACGCACTGGTGCGTTTGAGAGACAGCTCCGCACAGCTCCCGGCATGGCCCAGGAGCTGCTCACACTGTATGCATCTATCCGCTCCCCCAACAAACACAAGCGCTACTACATCCTTAAAATCCCGGTATTGCATCCTTACAGTCGCCACCCAGGCAGAGCGGCGGCTGGAACAGCAGGCTCGAAGGCTTCCTCATAGATAGCTCTATGGGGGCTGGGGGGGGGGAGGGGGGGGGGGGTTGGCGGAGGGGAAGTAAATTCTTCATGTTACTACAGGAGGCGAGGGATAGGGCTGTAACATTGAACACAGATATTTCACTGAATATGGACACCTATTTCTCTTGCTATCCCTCAACAGCGCGTTCCTGATCACCGAGCGGCGCCAGCTCCACACCCGCCGACCGAGCGCACCCGTGATGGAGCGGATGCGGGGCCTGCTAGGGCGAGCGGGCCGTGCACCACAGACCCGCCTCCACCATTCCCGGTCCCACACGGCCGCTCCTCTCCGCGGAGGAGCTGCATCTGTGTGGGACGATGCGGCGGAGAGCCCCTCACACCGCGCCCGGAGCGGCCCCGACCCCTACCTGCGGGAAGGCGCCGGCCCGGCGGGACACCCCTCCTCAGCGCCATGGCGGGACCGGGAGCGCCGGGAAGCAGGCGGGGCAGGGCAGGGCAGGGCAGGGCAGGGCAGGGCCACGGAACCGCGCACCTGCCCGACCTGCAGCGCCTTGCGCAGTTTGGAGCAGTCGGGATGGGCCGGCGCAGGGTCGTGAGAGCGGGGAGGGGTGTGAGGGCGGTGTGAAGGCGGTGTGAGGGGCGGGGAGCGGTGTGAGGGCGGTGTGAGGGGCGGGGAGCGGTGTGAAGGCGGTGTGAGGGGCGGGGAGCGGTGTGAAGGCGGTGTGAAGGCGGTGTGAGGGGCGGGGAGCGGTGTGAGGGCGGTGTGAGGGGCGGGGAGCGGTGTGAAGGCGGTGTGAAGGCGGTGTGAGGGGCGGGGAGCGGGGAGCGGTGTGAGGGCGGTGTGAGGGGCGGGGAGCGGTGTGAAGGCGGGGAGAGTCGTGAGGGGTGGTGTGAGAGGCGGGAGCGGTGTGAGAGGCGGAGACTTTTAAAAACATTGCTAAAGGTTCGAAGAACTGGATTTCGTGAGGTAAATCTTACCCTCTTCAATCACTAGTATCTGCTTGAGACAAGCAAAACATTGGCATTCACGTGCCCTCTTTAAAAAAATCCACGACCTTAACAAACACTGACGTTTTACACAACAAAATACTTAAAATAATTTTTTTACTTTCCATTTTGAAACCTTGACGTATTATCATAACCAGTTTGAGACTGCTGGTCATTACATACTAACACAAGACCTTCTTTTTTCCACATCAGTTATCTAAATGATTCTCCTTCCCATTTTTCTTAAGAACCTGCTTAAACCTTGAAAACATTAAAAATACCTCATGGTACTTCTTATTTCTACATTATTTTACGATTTCACTGTCTTTTGTTACTAATGCATCGCTGACATTATTTATGTTCAAAGATTTTTATCTTCAAGAGTTGGTTATCCTGTTCCTGCTGCCTATACCTTACTGAAATTGCATTTTTGTCTAAGATACAGTAACTTACATATCAATGACCTGTCACGTCATAAATACAGGACGGAAACAGCATGAGCAGGAAGGATGTAAGATCCATGGAAGGACGGCAACAAAGTTTTTGGGCGAAGCCACAGTAACACTACGAAAAGTAGTCTGTCACTGTCTCTAGGGCAGTGCTGGCGGCTGAAGGAGACGGCTGCGGACAGACAGACAGACACGCTGCTCACGGTTCCTGCCTCGGGGAGGGTGGCTCTGCCGAGGCGGAGCAGTCTGCCTGGACTTCCATGGGCTGCATGGGTCTGATCTGCAGGCAGCTGCTGAAACCATAATGCGTAATGTCAAAAAGGTTTTCCTAGATTGCTGTAAACATGTTCTGCTTTGCTATGCTAAAGCATTTAATCACAAAAATTACCTCTTTTAGGGAATTCTGAAAGCAAAACGTGAAAGAGGAAAAAAAAAGTTAGTCTCGTGATTTATTTTGAATTGTCTTATTAGTAGATCTCAACTCAATTTAAAAAAAAAGGAGAGAGGGAATGTAAAAATAGGATGTGATTAAGTGGAATCAGAAGAAAGGGGAAATTAGGTTAAAAAAATGGAAGAGAAAATAGACTCAGTAGGGATGTACAGCACAACGGCCACCTTCTGGGTGACTACTGTTGGCTTGGATCTTTAAAGCAGAAAAAATGAAAGGACATTCAGTCTAAACGAGATCTCTCTGATAGTTAATTCTGTATGTATGAGGCAGGAAATAGTTCTGAAATGCAGCAATTTCCTCCCTAGAAAAGCAACTTACTTTGCAAATATTAAAGTCAATAGTGCTTCATGTCTCTGCCCAAAAGCATTTAGCCTGAAGTGGATGATGGCAATTTTGATTGGGGAAATAAATTATTTCAGATAAAATGATCTACATGAAAGATAACAAAAGAACCCTACTCTGAAGTACTTGGCCAGTAGTAAGGGGTTTTGATATTCATGTTACTCTGCCTCAGCAGACAAATACTGATTTTTCGGTTTATTTACCTGAGCTGTTTGTAACTGCACAGACTGTAGAGGTGAAGTTCCATTACTTACCACAAAAGGCAGTTATGTAGTACAGCTTTTGGTGCTGCCTAAAGCATCAATAATGATAAGGTTTAGTGCCATTTGTACATCTGTTCTAGGAATTCTTGGAAAAAGCATGGGAACTTGGTTTAAATATGAAATTGTAAGTTCATGTTGACTTCTTAGCATATTAAATATAATATACTATTTCTTTTTTTATTATTCTTCCACCCTCTTTACTTCATTACCTGTGTCACTTGTTATATCTTTAAACTAGAAGCTGTTGTGAATTGAAACCATATTTACATAGTACTTGTTGGAGCACCTTATTCTTTACAGGCAACCCTTGGTGCTACCTCAACAATGCCACAGCACCAGCTTAGATTTGTAAACCTGATTTTATTTAATGATTTCATTTATTTAGACCTTTTATCTGTTGGAAAAGTTGGTTTGTCTGAGTGAGAAGAATGAGCAAGAGAATAATCCTTCTGTGTCCATGGGATAGTGCAGTTGAAATCTCCTGCTTTTCCTGCCATCCTCAGTCCTATTTCCCAATCACACAAATATTAAACTTCGGAGATGTTCATCTGATGCTGGGGATAGATTTATTTTAATGGTAGTAATCTGTGAATGACTGAATTTAAAATGAATTTATATTGTAATGGTTCTACGTTTTTTCAGAATGTGTTTTGCTCCATAACAGAGGCAGATGTGTGAAAGCCTGGGGGCAGGCACAGAATTTTAATTGTGATAAAGAGACAGTAGTCATAGAAGATTTTCCTGAGTGATGCTCTGAGCATTCTGAAACTCTTCCTATTTCCTGGCAATTTCTTGTTTAGAATCTACATTCTACAGGCAGGTTATTAGCTGATTGCAAAGTTTGAAAAGCCGCTTTGCAGGTACAAAAATGAACATGTTCCCAAGAAGACCGTCTGTTCTAATCCAGCTAATAGCTATTAGTATAATTATACACCAGACACAGTCCACATCTAAAACAAGCAGTTAGCACGCAGACACATGGAATACCTTCCTCATGTGTCATGTTTTAAATCAGATCTCTCTGTTGTTAAAATCTATTGCTCATGACTCTGAAGTATTTTCCCTTCTCTATCTTATTTCCAGTATTGCTTGTTTTCAAATGTCAGAATTACTAAATTGTAGCTACTGATACAAACTGATACTGGTTTTATATCTGGCAATCGAATGGTGAAATACTACTGCTGTTTTCTTAAGCTCAGTGTCAGGTGGCCAATACCTTTTTCAGATGAGTCAGTACAGCTGGTTTTAGATGCTCCAGGAGCCCAATGGAGACAACAAATACTCTGGTGCAGGTATATGGCTTATTTTTTATTAATACATGCTTTAATTTCCCCCACCCTTGGCTTTATTTTCTGTTTCATAGTAGTTCAGCACAAAGTTAATAACATTAGAGAGACCATTTGTGTTAAGTGTCTAAAGCAAGGAGAAGTGAAGGCAGCCACATTTTCAGTGGGGTTTGTATTGATATAATTGTTCTCTAGTGCATATAGCATGTATGTGACAAAATCTGTAGGATAAGTCTGGCTTCACATCTGTAAAGCTTGCCTGTTTCTTGTAGGAAACCTGACAAGTTCCAGTCCTGGTTCTGATCTGGATGCCAGTTGTTTCTCAGACTACAAGAGAAAAAGAAGTGTCCAGTCACTTTATGATGGTTCTGGAAGGTAAAGGGTAACATCATTAAGCAGAAGAGCCTTACTGGCTAATTTTAATTATAGGATTTTTTTTTTTTTTTTTCACAGAAGGACTAAAGAGATATACCTTTGTCATCATATGTTTTATCCACCTAAGTTTCCATGTTTAAAAAAGTACTGCTGGGTAGTGGAGTAAGTGAATGAATTCTGAAGAATTAGGTTGCAACACGCTGAGCTGTATGGAAGCCTTACACAGATTTCACTCTTTCTGTTGTACCATAACAGCAGCACTTGTTTCCTCAAAGGTTAAACACGAGAATTCACTGCATTTTTTTCTTGTTCATCACGAGTTTGCACTTTCACCCTCAGAAAGGAGTTAAATAGTGGGAAGCAAATGAAAGAAAAATACCTTTTAGTGTCTTGCTGTTTTTACATTTTGTGTGCTGTTGAACTCCTCGGAGCTGGTCATCTCCAATCACTTGTCATCTCTTGATTTTTCTACACAAGCACAGAAAAGCAGCTTTTTTTGTCAGAGTTATGAGCCACTAGAGGCATGTGACAGTCAGTAATGAATGGTCATTCTTTATCATCCAGAACTTCATACTGGACCCATTTGTGAACAAGAAGTGTACCTTTTTCATGGGGGTTAGAAACTGATCCAAATTCTCCAGTAAGTGCCATTGGAATAGAAGCTTTCTAAAAGAGTCATGATTGTAGGATATTCATTGAAAACATGTCAGTGAGCTGGAAAATGGAGGAAAAGAATTGTGAGTTGCCTCTGCTCCTGTTTGGCTGGTTATCATTTGTAGCAGGGTTGGGATAACATTGTAGTTGTGTGGAGGTAAAATATATTTGCTGTATTTACACAGGGGAATTAAAATGAGAGTTAAACAAGGGGAAAATATTATAAGTTATAGTCTTTGAATAAAAACCTATACAAAGGGGCTAAAATTGAATAATCAGAATTATTTCCGCATGCCCATTTTTCTTCTGTGTGTGTCGCTGCAGTAGTTATGGGTAGGTTGGTTGTGGAAGCTTGATACAGTCTGTCTTTGAGGGTAAGGGCTGAGGTTGAGGGTAAGTAACTTTATGTCTCCTTTCTGTTTGCTGTCCCTTTAGCTTTTACAAAGGCAATGTTTTGCAGAGTGGGTTCGTTCTTCTGTCTTATGAGGTGCTAGTCACTCAGAAGAAAATAAGGGGACACAGAGGAATAAAGATTCCTCTCTTTTCTCTGTCAGACTACAGAGTAGGATCACTGTGTACGGGCACTTACAGATACTATGCTGTATAAATAATATATGTTTATATTAGAAATAGAATTCCCCCTCTTAGGGAAGCACACCCTCTTTTTGATCTTGGTTACATGCTCTTGGAAAGGGCAGGAAGTGATGTGTGTGTACTGTGTTTATGGAGAGAAGGAAATGTTCTGTACTCCTAAGGCACAGCATGAATGAGCTGCTGCTCAGTGAGGGCCGTGGTGCAGCCGACTCCAGCACTGTGGGCCTGCAGAGTGGGCAAGTTCAGTGGGCTGTCCCAGCCCTGCACAGCTCTTCTGAGCACACGGGCTTTGTGGGCTGCACAGCTCTCACACCCCATGCACCGCTCAGACAGGTCCGTGCTGTCTGGAGAGAAATCTTCATTTCAGTATTTTGACCCCATCACAGGAGAGCAGCTCTAGTGCTGTAGGAACATGGTCCCGATGGTCCTGTTATTTACAGCCAGACTTTTTGTCCCTCTCACGCCAGAGCAGGATAGTGCTCCTTGCACAACACTTTCTGTCCCCTTGGAACAAACAGGCAGCGTGGTCTCATTAACTCCGCCATATCTGGCATATCCTTTTTAAACCGCTTAGATCAGGTCACTCATTTAATCACTGAGACAAGGAAAATTGCATGGCAGGTAGATCTGCAAAAAATAAAGACACAGAGAGCCCTTTCAGAGCGACTTGCATTTTTGTAGTTTGTCCAGTCAGGAGGCTCTACTCAACACTGTAGTTAGGTTTCAAGTTTGGTTTCAAACACAGGTCATCTTCAACCTTGTTCAAACAAATGCACTTAGAAGTTTACTCATGTTATATGGGAAAAGCTTAAAAAAACAGATGAGAGAGGTTTTTCTTAGTGTTTTTGAAGAGCCTCATCACAATTCGTAACTGGTAAACAGTAGAACAGGATGGATGTTGCAGAGGGTTGCAGTTGTGTGAAAGGAAAAGGGAACAGAATTTCCTTTGCCACCCTTAGTATGTCAGGCATGAGCAGGGTTAACATACCTACAAGATTGAGAATTCTTTGTGTTTGTTTTCCATGTCTGAATATTTAATAATATCAGCAAGCTAGACAAATTCAAACTAAATGCCTCTTCAACAATTGAGGAATGACCTTATCCGTCTTTCATTTTATGGGTTTATAATAGTGTGCAATGCTTGAAATTAGCTAAATACTCTTCTAAAACAACAGAGTAACTTCTCTGGATAAGTGACAGCTTTAAATAGGATCTGGATCAATAGGAGTGCTGGAGAATTTGAAACCAAACTGGTTTTTGTTTGTTTTGTTCCCTCATAAAGGGAATTTATGTTTTGTTCCCTTATTAAGCACTTATTGTATACAAGGATTGAGTTTTGGACAGTGGGTAGATTGTCAACAGCAGTAAACCAGCATTTCATGTGGTATGATGATACCAGTTTCCTGGATCTCCCTGGCCATTCTGGGGTTGCACTGACAGATTCTGGATTACTTAGTTATTTGAGTACTTCTAGGCTAGTCAAATGAACTGTGCTAAAATGCACAGTTGTAAAACTTGGCTGTAAGGCTTTTGTAATGAGACAGAGGCCTTTGGAATTTCGTCCTATTGGAGATCAGTTTCTTCTCAGTGTGCGACTGCTTTTTGCCAATGAATAGGCAGATAGTTCATTTCACAATCTTTCTGACTTTGAGAGCTGGCTGAAAATTAGCTCATTACATATCCCGCTACTTGTCTTATTCTTTTATGCATAATTCATATAACATTGAACAGACTAGAGGGTGATGTTTCATACAAAAAAATGGTATGTATAAAGATATTTACTAATACTTGGGATGCCCTGAAGCAGTAAGGAGATACGGTACCTGACATCATTGGCCTGCTCTAGGACTAGTGCTGGTCAGTGAACCAGCTGACCCTGACAAGCTGATCCAGCCCTTTGGATGTCTGAATAAATGCTGCTGCTGCAGTATCCCCAAGGGATGCCTGCTTTGTTTCATACAGCACTATCAATTTCTACTGGTGTGACAAGCGTACTATGACTATGCACACTAAATCTTCAGTGACATGGCTCATACAAACAATTAAGACAACAGTTATCCCCTGTTTGTGGAACGTAGTTTAAAAACAAATAGAGTGACATTGAAAACAAAAATTGAGGAATTCATCAAGCCAGCTCTACAGGGGGATGTGAGGACAAGTATGGGAACAGGAGTACTTACGGGAGTTTTAAAAGGAGAATGCAACAGTTTCTTCAGAGATACCATCACATGTACCAGCCCATTCCATTGTCGAACATACGTCATGCTGAGGTTTTGGTTTTCTTTCTATGTTCAAAGCATTTCTTTCTGTTCAAACCACATGAAAAGTCAGTTCAACTCCTACACGTTATTTAAAGAGATATGGGGAGTGCTGCCACAGAATGAGGGCAGGCAAGTTAATGTGGACAGCTGAAATGTTGCTCATAGCCCTTCCAAACACAGGCCAGGACCCAGCATGGCAGTGTTCCCTGGGCAGGTGTGCTAGTAAATGGCAAAAATAGAAAGTTCTTGCTTCTGTGGTTAGTCTACAAAGTGGGTACAAAAGAATGCAATAGGTGCAGCAGCAGAATAACCAACAAGGCCAGGGCTGTCCAACTGCCTGCAGGCCACTTGTGCGAAGGGCACCTCCCTGCCAGGGGAAGAAACAAGGTCAACCTTTTTTTGTCTAATTGTGATGTAATTATCAACTCTACTCTGAATTAAAATGCCATAAAGCAAGCCAAATAAGTACTACATTTTTTTAATGGGGTAAAAACCTTAATAAGAGCAAAAAGAAAACTCCATATTTTTTGAAAATGCATGCATTTTAAACTAGTGAATGCCCTGTAAATTGTATGCATCTCAATACAAAATATTTAGAATCTCTAATAAAGTAGTGATGTCTTTGGATAATGGAACTCAAGAAATACCACTTTGATGCCAATTTCAAATAAATGAAGAACCTTGCCGCTGATTTCTGCCTTCCAGGCAGGTGGTCACTTCTCCCGTCTCCATGGCAGCGTTTGGAGAGGTTTCCAAGCGGAGAAGCCAGCACCAAGTCCTTCCCTCACCTCTACCTGATGGCCCCAAATGAATCCCTGCACTCTGTGATGGGAAATGACAAACTTTCTAGTGCATCTCAGTGACAACTTTCCCAGCTTTTCGCCTACTGTTTTTGACAGCTACAGGAATCTACTTGTAGCTACAAAGTCATGTTTGCCTTGTTTTTCAAAAAGTTTATTCATGTTTACGTTACCTTTTGTGAGCGCTAGTCTTTGATACAGTAACTCAAACAGAATGCATGCTTGAGTACTGTCCTTGGCGGAGAAGGATTCGCTTCAGTTTGTTTACTCTGACAGAAAAACTCGTTAGGCTTTTCCCAGTGTTCACAACCCTTCTTCAGGATACTGGAAACCCTGAAAACCCAAGGAAAATACAGTGATGCGGAGCAATAATGGTGGTTACAGACAGTGTAGAGGTAACAGACTGTATAGCACAGGAGAGCTTGTGATTTAGTTACTTAAAATAATCAAGCATTTTTATTGGAAAGAAATTCAAGTAGAATGTAGTCAGAATGGAGCCTATCATTTCTAGGACAGCAAGGTGACCTCAATTTCCTTGAGAGAGCAAGGGGAGGGGTAGAGGAGTGATGGACAGAAAAGAGGCTAGAGATCTGAAATATCTTGGATTGCCCATACCAAAAGTAAAAACACAAGTCTGAGGAATCGTGGTAGGAAGGTGCTGGATTTAGCACTTCGGGCTGCCAGCCTGACATATTCAGGACATTTCCACTGGAGAGAGCTGGCCCAAATGTTTTGATATATTTCACCTGCTTAAAAACATGTAATTAGACTTCATTTTCACGGTATTTGTTTCTGAATATCATACACAGAAAATAATAAGAAAAAAATGAACAGGGAACAGCTTTCCATGGATGAGACTTCCATATTTATTGTTATTCCATGTGCATAGAAAATGGCAGTGAAGTTCCTTATGAAGTAGGCAGGGAATGGGAGAGATGTGGATATACTGGACCGGACTTTGTGCTTCAAAATTACACTATTCATTTTTTAAAGTCTGGGCTATTTTCCTCTTAGAATTCATAACAATTTCTTGGTTTTGGGTTTTTTTTGTGCATGATGTTTCAAATTCCTTTTCCAATGACACACTGCATTACAAATGGATGGCACTTGAGACCAACGTGGCATTTCCATATTTACACCAACGAAGAAATTTACATGACGCAGTAGCATACAATCCTGACATTCAGTAACAGCAATAAAACAAGGGCAGCCATTGGATTTTTTCTGTACAAACTATCAGAACAAGACTTTTATTCACATTAAAAAAATCAGCTTTAATTTGCTCTGACCTACACACACTTTCCAAATTCATCATACTCGATTCTCAAACCTTTCATCACATCGCCCACACCCTCACCAGACTACAGGAGCTACAAGTTATGATACCTAACACCTAAGCAGAGCAAAACCATCCCTGCCAGCTTTTTCTCCTGACAATTCCTCAAAAAACATTAAAAAAAAAAAAAAAAAAAAAAAAAAAAAAAAAAAAAAAAATTCGTCCTTTTTTCCTTCTTTTCTTTCACTTTCATAACCAAAACAACATGGGGCCATTCCAGTCCTTCTCAAGCCAGACGAGAAGCACGCTGGCTTCTTCTCTCTGTTGCTACACCCAGGAGTCAGGAGAGCCTGGGTACTGTTCTGCTCGGTAAGAAGATCGTCTGGTGGAATAAAAGTCTACATAATTGGTGGTTGATTTCAGTCCATACTGTGTTGTGTAATCTGAAGTAGCAGGAAAGTGAACTCGATCATCAAAGTAAGGGTCCTCGTAGCTGTGTGGGGACTGCAGGTACAATCGGTAGGCATCGTAGTTTTTCCTGGTGGTATCTTCTTGGCTGTAGTACAATTGCTGATGCTGCTGGCAAAACGATAGCAAAATAAACTTTCAAAAATATAATTAGCAGAGAAAATACTTTTCCCAAGTGCAGCTCTACCCATGACAGTAACGCAGGTTTCAAATCTCCAAGAAATGTACCCAAGGAAATGGAGGAAATGCTCCTGAGCCTGCTGCATGTCTCCTCCCACGTCACTGGGAAGGGAGTAACTCCAAAAGTGCACAGCTTTAGAGCTCAAGTGTGGTAAGTACAGAACCTGGCCATACCTACCAAAACCAGCCCAAACCCACATCAAGACAGAAAAGAGGCCTTAGTTCCCACTGTAAGAAGATGCCAAATCACGATTCATACAGAACCAGCCAGGCTCCAGGAGCCCTGAGGCCCTGCCAGCTCAGGGCACTGACCCAACTCCCGTGAGCTGTTCCGAGCACTGGAACAGGGCACGTGCCCAGAGCCCCGAGCTGCCTTAACCCCTGCTGAGCCTGGGCAGCAGCACTACCAAAACACAGCTCTGGGCTCACCTGCAGCCGTCGGTTCTGTTCTCTCGCTGGTGAGGAATAGGAACTGATGTAAATTGGTGAAGCTTTGCTGGAACCTGGGAGAAAAAAGTTTAATGCATAAACTTCAGTCTTTATTCATTCAGCCGTAAGTCTATTGGTTTTTATCTTGCCTTTTATATAGCACCCATACTATTAAATCTGCAGATTTCAGTACCTACTAAGGATATAATGTAATAACGGAATGAAGGCAAATGTAGTCCCTCAGCAGCAGTTACAGTGAAGCCAAGAGGCTTATGTTGCTGTTTCTCATTTTACAGACTCAAAATCTTTAAAACAAGGAATTTCCTTCTCTAGTCACTGTCATCTATTGGTTTGCTACTTGTGTGACATAATAAGAAGGAAAAGAGAGATCAGAGAAAAGATAAAACCTGGGTATAATTTAGTAATATAATAATATACAACTGCACATTAAAATTTATAACATCATCATCATATAATATACATAATAATACAATTTTCTGTACTAGTATTTTAAATAAAAATAAAAATTCCAACTGCGTCTCACCTCCCTAGAAAGGGATCTGTGCTTACTCTGGTACTGGGCAGTTTTACAGAGAACAGCAGAGCCAGGTGACACCCTGCCCTGTGCCACAGACAGGGAATACAAGGAATGGAAATGGAAAGCAACAGTTGGCAGCGACCAGCCTGCTAATGCAGTTGTCTGTGTGTGACTGTGAACTCCTCACACAAGGAATATTTCCCTGTTGCAGTTCAAAGATGCTCAGCTGGCCTCTTACCAGTGTAGATGTCTTTATGTGCAATGACATCGCCCTGGCTACTGTAATACTGCATAGAAGGGTGCGTCCTGTCGTACTCGGACCGAGGCTCTCTGATTCCCAACAAAGCTGGAGATGAGGACGTGCTGCCAACTGATGGGAAAAGAGATGTTCTCAGGATAGACAACAAAAGCCTTTTGCACACCCAGCCTTACTCACCACTTCCTGCTCCAAGGGTTCACAACCAGGAGGTGGGTAAGGACAGAACAGTTGGAGCTGTTCCTGGGTGAACACCCCAGAGTTGCCAGCAAGGTACCAGAGATTGCAAGGGGCGGTCATTGCTCTGTGGTGCTCACAGGCAGGTACAGGACTTTTGTGATGCTCACAGCCCAGATATGGGACCTTACTGTGCCTAGGACATCACCCGTGTAGAGGTAGAATATGATACTCTGCTAATGCTGATGGTTTATCTAAGTTATACTTAAACAGAATACTTAAGCCCACCCTGCCACTTGTCCAGCCTGCCTGGCCTCAGTGACCCCTGTATACACAGGTGCGTCCTGGGCATGGTGTGCTCTGGGAGGCCAACAGCCATGGGGGGGATCCCAGCAAGGGACCACTTTGTGGTCCTCAATAAGCAGCTGAATCTCAACTGCAGTTGTAGGAAGTTTGTTCTGCTAAATCCTCTCTGGTCTACAGACCACTCGGACTTCGTTGGCTCGGAAAGACTCCCACAATGGGAGAAAAGTACTTAAAAACAATTTCTGGAAATTTTGCTTCAAAATATTAATGCAATGATAATCTTCTTCCACTGATGTGTCCATTACATCATAGCTCACAATTCTGTGTTATTATGGATAGTTTAATTACTGGTATTTTCCTGGCATATTCATGGCTAAATATGCCATGTTGTTAAAATTCTGACATGGGTCAACATAATAATGTGTGTTTTAATAATGAAGTGACTGAAACAAGAACAACTGTTTCAGGGCAAGCATATCTGTTCCAACAGGCATCTGCTGTGCCCAGCACGGCGCTGCACAGCCCCTCTGGGGATGTGGGCCTTGCACCAACTTCCACTGACTCCCTTGGGCTTGGTCGTGCTCTGGAGTAGGAAAGCAGACACTTCCTATTAGGAATTTTTACTAAACCCTCTTTCAAGTACAACATCCTCTGAATATTAAGTTAGAGCTGCTCATCTACTTCCTACTTGTCATTCAAAGAACTGGAGTAACACAGTTGTTCTGCTGGTATATCCTGGGAGAGAAAGTGCTGAGATAGAAATTTGACAATTGGTGTCAGAATATCCTTTTACACTTGGGTAGAATCCAGTCATTCCCTGAGCCTAAGCTGTACTTGCTTCCTTGGTGGGTGAGAGGAACTCTGGCCACAACACATTTACTTCCTGTAGGAGAATAATTCCCTGGTGGAGTCCTTGTTTTTCAAGTCTATCATGTCATAAAGGAAAGTGTGGGGGTTGTTACTTTTATGTAAAGAAGTATTTAAACAAGAGTGTTGTAGGAACTGGTCACTAATTTTATCAGTCACAGTAGGTAGGTATTGCTCAGTATTAACAGCGATCTGCTCTAGGAGTCTCTAGAAGAGTAAATTGGGTAAAATAAAATGCCAAATGAAGACAAAATAGAAGGCTTCAGGTAGGTTTTGCATCAGCCCTCTTGAAGATCTAAATACTAGCACTGAAGACATTAAAGGAGCAAAGGTGAGAAAAAAAACGAGGAGGAGTCAGAAAAGTAAAATTTTTGGGTTTGATTGCTCATCCTAATGGAACGTGACATAGTTGGGAATGAAAATGGGCTCCTCGCTGTGGGTCTGTTGCTGTTTATGCTGCCAGGTCCCCATGTTCCATGAGGCCATGTCCACAATTCCCACACAGCGCAGGAGGAGCAGCTTTGAAGAGGGCAGCGGTTGGTAACGATGTCCAGCTCTATTCACTGAGGATTTCACTTTGCAGGAACAGCTCAGGGAGCACTCAGAGCATGTGAAGTACTTTGCTCAAACACCAAGGAGCAACAGCCTGACCTCTGTGTTTTAAATGGGCTTCGTACCAAACTGAGCGGCTGTCTGAGTTAAAAACATGGGACAGCAGGTCCCCTTCACCCTCCCTGACTGACCTGACTGCATGACAGGTGACATTTGCTGATTGGCTGTGGATAGAGAAGGATGGGATTTGAATCTCTCTCGTTCCAGTGTTGATACTGGTGTAATAAAGTGACTTTGATTCCATCCATCCTGCAGAGTGGAAAAAAGAAAAATACATCAGAATAAATTGCAAGTTATAAATAAATGAGGAGTTTTTGTGGCACCATTTTCCAGTGTAAGCTAATTTTATAATTTACCTTTTTGTAAATGCTCCGGAGGTCTCGGTACTGCCACAGCGTGTTCAGTACCTGGGCTGCCGCCTTGACAACCTTCAGTGAGGACCTGAGGGAGTGAAGAATATGGCAATGTTAGAAGCCACTGAATTCCACTTCAAAAGAACAGTGTTCCTGAGCTTCGTAACAGCCTGAACCTGCTGCTGTGAGGCAAACCAGACCCTGCATCACCAGCGTGAGCACAGCCAAACCAGCAGCCTCAGCACGAGATGGGGCACAACCTGATCAACCTGACAATCGCTTCCCTTTCCAGTCTGGAATGTTCTCTCCAGGTAACCCACATGAGGAATACAGAGAAAATAGTTGAAATAGCGACTTGTCAGTGTCAGCAAAAATTAAAAATCATTTAAAGAAACATTCTATTTGATGCATTTCATAAAAATGGAGACTTCAGACTTTAAACCACAGTACAAAACCCCTAACTGAAGGAAAAGAATAAGAAATAAAAGCAAGCTGCTATTAAAAGCCTCCAGACATCCTCATAGTGAGTCCTTGTTCTCAGTTCTGTGCTGCACTACTGAAAACTTTGGTTGGGAAAACACTTTTCTACTCTCAAGAGCAAGACAATGAAAGTTGCTCCAAATATTAAAAATAAAATCATGGCATCTTTTCATAGAGAAGTGGAGTAAGCTGGGAGTAGTAATTCAGTAGTGACTGGATGTTAAATGCCACAGCATGGACATCTGTGTTAAACAGACCTTTTCTGTCAATGTGAGGATTCATCCAAATAATTTTTGTATGAAAACACTGAAAAAATGCACACAATAATCAGTGAGTAAACACTCTTAGTATGCTCACAAAATTTTAAATTTGTTCAGTGTACTCTGAACAAATTACCCATAAATGTAAGTGCAGATGCAACTTCACGTGATGTCTCCACAGAGCAACAAGGTTGTAGAACAGATCACTGCATCCACACTTGCAGCTGGAATGAGCCTGTGTCTCTTGGACACAGAAAGTGATATAAACTATGGACACTCAAAAGCCAGCCCAGCTCCTTGTGAGCCACAGACTGTGCTAAAAATGTGGTGTGGTTAATTCACACTGTCCCATATCTCTGGGAAGAGATCCCTTCCTCTCCTTTACCCTCAGATCCAACCTGGGAACAGCACGCAGGGCTGACTGTACCACCAGCATCCTGCTATCCGTGGGAAGATTGGTGACAGCCTGGTCTGTACAGGAGGCCTTGCTGAGATGGTTGGTGTCAGCCCTGCTGTGGAGGAGAGCAGCGATGCTGAGCATGGTCACAGGACCTCTGGGCTGGGCTCCTGCTACCCCATCCCACAGCCACAGGGTCCTGGGGCCTCCTGCTGCTGGCCCACCACATGCTCACAGGTTTCATTTCCACTAGACAACCACAATGCCAGCAGAGAACTCGGCTGACAGCCTCCCTGGAGCTCTGGCACAGAGGGCAGCATTGCTTGGCAATGCTGTTTGAGGGGATGACCCTGGCCACATTCTCCTTCCACTGACCAAAGGGCTGCATGAGGTACAATTCACAGTTGTTGGGACACATCCTGACAAAGGTGCCCACACAGATATTTGGAAAAGCTCTAAATATCCTATTAGTCTTGTAGGCTTTTAAGAGGTGACTATTTAACTCATTTAACCTGAACAGGTGCCATGACCAGGGTTACTGTGAGCAGCTGTACCAGCCTCCAGAAGCCTGAGACAGAGAATACTGCAGAGGACAGTGGTACTGGCACCTCCTCCCTCCTAGGGAGATTCCAGCTGCCAGCTCCTCAGATCCAGACTGCAAAGGCAGATCTTTTTTTCATTCAAAAAAAAACATTTCCCGCATTCTTAAGCATTTTAAATGGACACAAACAGCTCAGGTACAACCTTTGCTGCCTACTTGCCTGTCACCTCTTCCCTTTGTTATGTTGACCAGCTTCTCTATCCCACCGGTGTCGGCAAGGGCCTTGGCATTCTCCATGTTCTTGCTGGTGACCTCGTGCAGGGCGCAGCAGATCGCGGCCACCGTCTCGTCCGACAGGATGCTTGGGCCGTTGCCTCCTGGGAGCCGATTGACCAGGTCTCGCATCGCGTATTTACCTGGAAACACACACCCACAGAACCAGGTCAAAACCACAGTTTGGTCCTTCAGATTGGAAATTGCAGGACTCAGCACAAAACTGCAGCTGAATGCAGTGAAAAGTACAGTATCAAACCCTGCCAAGAATTCACATTTTACGCAGAGTCAAGAGAGACCACATGTCAATTTTTGAATCTTTTTTTCCTTTTAGCTTAAAAGTGTGAGAAGCTGAATTTTGCACTAAAAGAGGAACAATTTTAAACAACAATTATTTGGAGAAAGCAGGATTGTTCAAGGAAAAATGTTAGGCTACTTATTATGATTGACAGAGCAGTGCACATTGCTGGGCTTCATCTATGGGAGGATTAAGGAAATCCTTACAGTAACTGGGAATTCTTTCTTCTGGATGTTCTGTTCACCTTGTTTGCTACCTGTCAGCGCTCAGCTCTGTCAGGCTCCAGTTGCTGACTGATGCCAGAGATAAGCTGCACACAAGGGACAGTAACTAAGACAAGGTCAAGTTTTTTTCCTGTTTAGGCTGTACTGTTAATTGAATGATTAATTGATTTTATAGCAGACGTGTATTTGTACATAACAGTGAATAATGAAAGAACTTTGCACAAAGCCATTCACTATCTATTTGCATGATGTGCCTGAGAAGAGAAAAAAACCAAAAAGGAATTCTGCAGGCAAAAGGAAACCCACTGGAAAACTATCCCCACAATGCTGTCTGCAGCAATACCCTGCCACTGCCAACCCTTTAGCAAGCTCAGCCACGTGCTGCATGTTCCAACATATATTGCAATTTGTTGGAGTCCTCATCTCTCATTTCCTTCAGTGTGACCCTGTGAGCCCATTGTTCCTTTCCCACACTGGCAGAAAAGCTCCTAAAGACGATTTCTAGCATGGGGTACACAACTCGCTTCATATCTTCCAATGTTTTATACAATGATCTGTTTCAGAGTGTGTCTGAGGCCAGAAACACTTTCAGAGGTACAGCTTTGACAAGGAGAGGGAGCAGGTGGAGGACCATTCCTGAACTGAAAAGTTTTGCCAGGAATGGAAAAAACATCCTGACAAGAGAATCTCACCTGCATCTGACCTGCACAGGGTTGGTGCTATAGAACAGCATTCTCCCTACACATTTCTCATGTGTGACACCTGCACTGCAGGAAGACACGCTCTGAATGTCCCAGATGGAGAAGCTTCAGAAACAGATAAAGATCTGTTCACCTGCATTTCTCTTTTTGAGAATAATGATTCTCCTATCTCTATGAACAGTTGTTATATCCCTGACCCCACAAGTCTACACACAGAAAACGCTTTTGTAACAAAAATGAGACTTTTTTATACCACGCCATTTGTTAGCGGGGTTCACTGAAGCCACAGCAGCCTGAGGCTGAGGCACATTCAACACTAACAGACTGAGAAACCTCAGGGCAGGAAAGGCAGGGAAGTTGTTTGTTGTTTTGTTGGTATTTTTTTTTTTAATGTTAGATGAGAAAGGCACAGATGAATGCTTAAAGGATTAAATATTAGAATTGACAAGACAGTAAATTTTTCTAGCAAGTACCCCTGTTGATAACTTATTTCAGCGAAGACACAGAAGCTGCTCTATATCTGTGTTTTCTGGGAAATACTTCACCAGGAGAAGATTTCTTCCCCCTCTTCCTGTCCAAAATTGTTAAACAAAGCGCTGCTGTAGTGGCAACAGAGCTGTTCCATCCCCCGGGAACACGTGAGAGACCTGTACCCCCACGTAGGTGAGCACTGAGCTCCAAGGAAGCAGAGCTGTGTTTCCATCCCACTTGGCATTGAGGGTTTTCTGTCTGGTTTGGCTGAGCCAAGGTGACTCCCATCCATGAAAGGCGGCCAGCAGCAAACTAACATGGCAATACTGCTCTGGAAAGCTGCTGCTGTCAAAAAGACTCATTTATGTGACACAACTGATGTGACACAAACATCCAGTGTGCTGTTCCCATCAGTGGAATCTCTCCTTCGATTCTCCCACCCATGGTCCAACATCCTGGTGCTGGTGCTCACTTGGAGGACGGTCTGTACATACCGATAAGCTCCTTGTTCCGGACATCTAAGGCCATGTTCCTTAAGGCAGTTGCCACAGATGACACCACTCTGTCGTTGTCCATCCTCAGCAGCTCCACGAGGATGGGCAGCCCCTTCTCCTTCCTCACGGCAGCGCGGATGTAGGCTGCGAACTGACACAGAACCTCAGTTACCCACAAATCCACCACAGCACCGTGACTGAAACAGCCTCGGGCTGGACTGGAATTCTCAAGCATGTTTGGGTCATTTCCAATAAAAGATGACATGTTCGATGTGTGCTTTTTTTACAATTATAAAGGGCTGGCTCTTTGCCATTGTTCACTCATTCCTCTTACAAAGAAAGAAAGTATCTGAATAGATGACAATTATTGAAAAGGGAGCAGGGGGTTTGGGTTTTGTTTGTTGTATTTTTTTTTTGTAATACCAATTTCATAGTGGTCAAACTGAAAAAGACTTAGCTGACTTGCTGCAAGCAAAGGAAGCAATTAATGTTGGCTGTGTTTTTTAATTTCTCCATGAAAAATAAATGACACCATAAAGTGTTCTCGTGTGCTGCTTTTGTAGCACATTGTATGCAATGGCCAAAACAGATGGAAATAAATAATGGAATATGGAAATAAGGTAGCTTTATTTGTCCTGGTCTTATTTCAACAGCACCTTCCCACCAGAATTCACAGCTAGAAGATGCCAGAAGATTGCTCTGATCTGATAGGCACTGGAAGAAGCTTTTTCTGTTTATTTAAAATAAAGGCCAGTTTCTATGTGGCTCTTGTTGCCCCTGATCTTTGCCAAGGCTTTTCACTGTGGAAACATGACTACAGCACATGAGCACTAATGCACAGACAAGATGGGAATGCTCAGATGCACACAAGAAAATGGCATGTCCATCCAAACACATTCCAAGGTCTTACTAGAAAAAACAGCTGGAGTACAACGAGAGGAGGAGGAGCAGGAATTCCCATACCTTCCAGTTGCCTGCAGAAAGGTTCTGGAGTGATCCTGCAGAGCCCTCCAGAGTGGCTGGGTTGGAGCTCTCTGCCAGGAGTGTCAGGTATGGCTTCACCACCGATGGGTGCCAGAGCATCTCCACCCCTTTAGGAGACTTGGAAAATCCTGGGATAGGGCCAACTCCATCCCACTGAGAAAGGAATGAAGATTTGTAACCAAACAAAACCTCTATATTTTCATTCAACGCAGGATAGTTTTCATCAAGCTACATCCTCCTCCATCATGAGCCAAACGCCATCTGAGGTACTTGCAGTACATGGAAAATACAAACCTGATCCTCCTGGGAAGTTTTTTTTTTCTTCTTCTTTTTTTTCCCCCAGCAGCTTGGCTCTGAGTCTTTGCTGGGTGACTCTTTTCCCAACAAGTCATCCAGTTCATTGATTCCCAGCAGCCGCGCCTGAGGTACCTCCAGTTCCAAGCGGTAGGAAAGGTTCCTCAAGGTGCACACACAGTTCTCCACTGTCTGAACCAAACCAGAAAGACACCATGTCACCAGTTCTTCCTCATGCAGAGACAAGCCAAACCAAACCAATTCAGTAGAGGAGAAGAGGCGCTGGGAGCACAAGCGCTAAACTCTAATGCTTGGCCTTGGGCTGTGTTTTGGCTGCTTCTCTGGGAAAATGCAATCTCTCTCAAATCTGACAATATTTATAAGAGTGATCTCTGCTATAGTGGCTTATTCTTTAGTATTCTGAAAATGAAAAGTGTAAGAGCTTATTGCTTATTACTGTTTTATAAAGAAACAGATACTGCAGCACTGCTGAAAACAAGAGGTGACCCTGTCTTATGCAGCTGAGTTTGGCTGTGCCTCAGTGACCTAGGGTTGGAAGCGATGCCAGTTGAGCTAAGGACACCACCATGCCCAGCTGAGCTATACAAAGCCCCAAGATCAGACACACAGGTTAGCACTAAAATATCTGTAGATGAGACATGCACACACCTTGCTGTCATAATCTGAGGTGTTCACACAGGTGTGGATCACATAGAGCAGTGAATCGACCAGTCCTTCGCAGGATCTCATCTGCTTTCGTGCCTCTTCCCCAGCAGAGCTCAGGTTCCTGAAGGTTGGAATGACAAAGGAACATGGTGTATGCAAGGACAGACAGATAATTATTTAATTGACAGTTTGCAGAAGGTTTTTATGCAGCTGATTGGTAATTGTTTAGCGACTCTTAGTGACTAACTTGGTAATTTTCATATTTTTCTATTAGGAAAAAAAGGGCAATTGGAAAAGCTGCCAACGTGATGGAACTCTGTAATTTATAGACTAAAACAATTCCTTTGTCTTTAAAATTACAATACAAGAAAGGCCTGCTGGATAACATGATTACTCTTTAAAAGGAAGTATTCTAGACAGGCAAATACCTCAGGCATCCTGTTGTATTGCGCAGAACGAGGGAAGTCTGAAATTTCATTTTATGATCGTCATCAAAGGAGGAGCTGTTCCATCCCGAGTGGGGCACTATCACAGTGTTTGTCAGCGTGGACAGAGCATCTCTAATGATTGTCATCTTCACGGCATCACATGAAGACAAGTTCCAGAGAACCCCTTAGAAGACATTTCCAGTGCAGTAAAGTCAGCAGAGACTTGGCAAACAAACATGAAGCAACACTGACAACTTAAAAGACATTACTTTAAATATGTGATGTGATTCTAGAGCAGGCAGAACGTGGAGAGCCAGCATCCAAAAAGGAGGAAAGCAATGTGAACAAGGTGAACAGTGGAGGAGGGCATGGCTTTGGTTTGGTTTGTTTTTCCAATGATAAGGATGGCCTGCCCTGACATTCCTGCTACCTCACACCATACTCATACCAGGGATATCAGGTACTGAGTAGCAGAGCTGAACATACAAGAAGGGATGTAAAAATCCTACATAAACTTTCTTCCTGGAAACAACAGCAACAAGTCCAGAGCATGTCCCATCCATCCATCCATCCATCCACCCACCAGCTGCAAGGAACTGCTATCCATCTTTTATCCTCGGGCAGAAATCCCTAGTCCCCTGCCCTGCAAAGTCTCCATAAATGACACTGAGATACCGAAGTATGAAATCTGACATAAATTACCAGCAGAACTGTATATACAAGTAACATGCTGAACACAGCATTAAATCTTCTTTTTCATCATGAAACACAGCTTAAAGTTCATCTGAAGTCTCACCAGGTACTTGTTCAAAACACTTTCCTCACATACAATGTTTTACTGACTGCGCAGTTGCACAGCTGCGCGCATGCAGCAAACCCAAGGGCAGGAACTCCTCGACAGCCCCACGACATCGCTGCTACAAACCCTCGGGTTTCCCTTGGACTGGACCTTGAACATCCATTTCCTCCGAAGTAAATTATGAGGGGACCAGACAGCAAATGTTACAAGAGCTAACAAAAATGAAAGCTGGTGAGACAGAATAAGTTTTTTACACAGCCAACGAAAACAAAAAGAAAGACAGATCTTTACATGAGACACCTTTTCTTCTTCTCTTTAAGAAAATAATTAAGAGGCCCCATGGGGGGATACAGACATGAGGAGATTTATTGACTGACTTTATCCTGATTTCTATTTACAGGCAACTGAAGTTTTTCCCATGTCCCACAGGGGTCCTTAGAGCTCCTGATCTTGGGGTTCAGCTCACACAAAAGGCTAATGCATAAGTTTGGATGAAGCCTGTGGTTGCTGACTTGGCTGTTCCTGAATAATGCAACTTTCCCAAATGCAAAGAAGCATTTGGACAATGACCTCAACCACACACTTTAACTTCTGGCCAGCCCTGCAGAAGTCAGGCAGCTGGACCAGGTGACCCTTGTAGGTCCCTTCCTACTGAAATAGTCCATTCTATTCTGATCTGACAGGGATGTGCCTGTCTGTGGCACACACTTAAATCACTGATTCCCTGGATGTGACAACGGATTCGCTGAACCCCTCACAGCAGAACTTGTGACTAACTGGTGCAGAAGCTCTCCAGATGGGAATTTGTGACTATCCTGAAGGTTTTCCCCAGAGTGCTTCTGCTCTCTCTAGATAATTTTTTGTGTTTGAATGCATTGATTAACATCATGGGTGAAGAATCCAGTTATTCCAGGGACTGCCCTAAACAGTCCTGTAACAGAGCTGTCTAAAGATTGGATGTAAAAGGCACTTCCACAGAAATGGCATCTGCAAGAATAGTCCTGTAAGAGTTTTCTGGATATGATTAAATGACAAAACTCCTCCCTAAAGAGGAAAGATCTACCAACAATAAAAACTGCACCTGTTTAAGTGCTCGAGTATTCCTGATACTTTTAGTACCATCACAGACCCATTTTAGAGCCATGTTAAAAGTATTATTTGTGATTCTTAACTCCAGCTCCTGTACAGCAAGACTTCAGTAACAAAAGGGACTTGATTACCTAAAAATGTGTGTCAAAAAGTGTCTTCTTCTGAAGTAGTCATCCTTGATTATAATTCAGATTAAATACCATACATATTTACATAGTTTGGATCCATCTTACGAATTCTGCAAGATCTTATTTAAAACTGTTGTCAAGAGAAGATAAAAAAAGCCCATAATAAAACAAATGTTCAGAATCAATACAGAAATACCTGTCCAAGACCTGCTTCATGTGCAGGGGACTCATTTAAGGGAAAAGCCACCCTACATGGAGCTTTAGCGCAACTACCTCAGCATTCACTTCTCCCAATAACTCCACACTCCGTGTTGTTTTAACTGATTGACGTAAGTGTCCAGAAAAATAACTTGCATTATAGCTCTCTGCTAGCTTCCCTTCCAAGCTTACCTGTCACCAGCTCTTTGACCTCGGCATCGACAGACTTCCTCAGCAGCCGCAGAAGGGCCGGTATCCCTCCCACATTCTTCATGGCTATTTTGTTCTCATCAGTGGACTTCCCATAAACGAGGTTCCTCAGCGCACCACAGGCATTCTTCTGAACCTCCAGGACTCTGTGATCCAGGAGATCCACCAGGTGCTTGATACCTCCTAGCCTACACACCTGGAAAGAGGAATGTCAGGACCATCAGCACCCTACTGATCTTGCTCACCTCACTCTAAAGATGTAAAAGGCTCTTGTTTTTATGAGAACAGTACGTTCCATCCTACTTCCAGAAGAAACAGCTGCTGAACCTTATTGACTCGATTGCTACATGGGACTGAAATTCCTGTGAACCTCCCCCCCCACCCCACTGCAATAGCTGAGGGTCATTTTGAGACACTTGCTGTGTTCAGAAGAAATTGTTATTGCATCAGTTTTGTTTCTGGGTTTAAAAGTAATTTCCCATACCCCAGAATATCTTTTTAGGGAATATTGGAAATAAGAGCTGATTATTACTGTGATCGTCACCAGAACATCAAAACCACTACCACCTTTTCATCTCTCAGGAACACTAAATTATGTTGGGTTATCTTCTTACAAAAGTTCCACCAACATTTTACTAACATAAATAAATTTTTTACTGAAAATAACATGTAACACACACACGATGCAAATGAAATGGCAAATTCCCTCAAATCAACAGCTCACAGCTGCTTTGCAAAAAGAGAAGCTCTTCAAATGCAAAGTTTCAAGAAATTTCAACAATAATCTGAATGTCCACTCAGATGTGTCCTGCCCCCACATCACAGTGACATAAACAGTGTCCTCCATGTTTCTCTAGGGCTGGCCTCCTTTCCTTTGCCTGACAGCTCACTCATTCCCTACGATGCGTTAAAACACCTTGATTAAAACCAGTGAAAGCGCTCCAGAGCTCCTGGATGTTCTAGTCTCCAGTCATCAACAGGTTACACAAAGCCAGGCTCTGGCAAACCTACTTTACAGTTCTGCTGGATGACACAACTTCAAGGTAAAAGATTTCCATAAAATTTCCATGCAGCTCTTATGACAGGAAGAATCTGAGTGTGTGTGTAATTACACACTCCAGGTACTTCAATATTAGCATCCATCTGGTATGCACAGGAACACAAGAGGGTCACAAATACTGTGTTATGATGAAAAAAATAGGAAGAGGCAAGAGGCCTAGTTTGCCTGCTACCATTGCCCTGGAAGAGAAGTGCAAGCAGCACCTACCTCTGTTTTCACTTTGTTATCCCCAAAGCAGAGGTGCTGCAGATAGGCAGCTGCGTTTGCCTGCACCGACGGGAACTGGTGCTGGAGCATGTGAATGACCTCAGGCAGCTCTGGATCTCGCCACGCAAACTCCCTTCATCAGACAACACATGGAGAGAAGGCATTACTCCCAAATGTATGGGAATTTACTATGTACAAGTACTGGAGCATCTTAAGGGCTTTCTGACAATTTCAGTTTTGTTCTGCAGTAAGAGGGCTAGAAGGAAAACCAGGTGTAATGGGATAACAGTGGGTCACATCACCTTTTAGTCTTCCAACTGGACAAGGATGCTATATCCAATGTGCTTCAGTTGGCTTATGGACCACACAACTACAAATAAACACTGAAGTTACACTGACTCAAACACTTCAACCTACAAAAAAATCTCCCAAAAGTTAAATATATATGCAAAAGATACCCCCTCCACAGTGCTGCTCAGGGGCATCATTTCCACACACTTTTCTCTCAGTGCCTAATGTTCTCCCTAGGCAGAAGCCAATTATACCTCAACAAAACCTGCACACCCCAAAGTGTTATTGTCAGGATCAGACACAGGTAAGTTTGCTTGATTTGAGTTATTCAGGGATTGTAAATTTAAAATAATTAAATAAAATCTCCTTCATTAAACCACAACAATTTTGTGCAGACCAATCCTGGAAAAGTCATGAAACATGCCCAGTTTGCAGATTTAGAAACATAGTCATTAATATTTGCTGGGCTATCTGCCTTCTGTAAAGGAGGATTGGAGGGGGATAAAGTAGTATCTTAAGTTTTCCCAGACTCAAAAATCCAAGCAAACAAAAAACTGAAAAAACAAACCAAACCCAAAACCAACCCCAACAAACAAACACACCCCCCTCCCCCCCCACGCCCCTGTAAAACCTAACCAAAAACCAAAGTCAAAATAAACCAAAAAAAGAGCTAAGTATGTTCTAACATACTGTTCTAAGAACAGTAGCTGGGGAGCTGTTCCAAGACTAATGCTGGCCTGGCCAGTCAAGTCTCCCCAGGACTCACAGTCACATGAAGGGGAAGCTCAGTTCCGTGCCGGCTTTGAACTGCTCAACAACTCAGAGGTTTGTTTTTCCATACTAATGATAGGAAAACCCTAGGGAAAACTGCCTTTCTAGTAAAACTAGTCACTTTCACTCTCATTCCAGGGTGGTGCTTCCTAACAGCCCATTCCCAGGCTGTGTAACATGCTCCCCTGACTCCTGCCACAGCATGATACGCACATCAGAAACTGGAACAGATTAAATGTAAGGTAAAAACTATTCCACTGTGAGATTACAAGCTGAGAAGGTGCATCAGCAGTGACGACTGTGTCAGAGTTTCTTTAAAGTTCCTTGCTATGAATGTGAAGCATCCCTGCTGTAAGTAACTCCTCCTGCCACCATACCAGAGCAGGCGCCCTCCAAGCTTTACTACCTAGAGCTAAGCTTATCCTATTAACAGCATTTGGAAGAAAGTACCATTCAGTTTAATGAAATTAATTCAGTCTCTCCATATCTATTTTAAAAAGTTTAAATATATAAATTTCCTCTAATAAATAGAACAACAAAACCCATTAAAGCAGCATTTTCATTGCTGAGATGATAGGACAGGCCCAGACTAGAGTAACTGCCTGGTGCTACAAGCCTGCTGTAGACAGGACCAGGGGAATGCACCATGAGGCTCCTGATGCCTTAGGATTTTAGCTTTTGTATTTTTCATATCCTGCAATGCTTTAGTGTGTAACTCTAAGACTCCATATAGCCTGTTAGCTACTGCTCTCCCATTCTGGTCAGACAAAACAAATCCTCTCTAGGCCTGAACTTCAAGGACACCTTACTGTCTCAGGCCCTGAAATACGTAAACAAAGTGGATTAAGGGGGAGCAAACTGAGGGTAAATGATTTCATTACCTGAAATTGTAATTGGAGGATTAACCACCAATATGCAAATTGACCAAACTTATAAAAGTATGGAAACCCATGATCCAGTGGCCCATTTTGGGTGTAGCCCTAGGGCTGTGACTGCCCAAAGTGTACCTTGAAGGCCCTTCAATAAATATACCCGCCTTTATTCTCTTAGTTTTGTCTAGCCTCTGTTTTTAGGTAGCCCCGTCAAGGCATCACTCCAGTCTCACCATCTCTGCTCAAGGTCTCCTTGGTGCCCAACATGTCCCTAGGACAGCTTTTGAGGCATGGCTGAGCCGAGCTCCTCCAGGATGAGTTGGTTCCTCAGTGAACCAGCAATCTGAAGAGGGACTGGAATTCCTACCAATTCCAAATCCACACTGGACATACTCATAAATCCCTCCAAGCTGTGCACAGCCTTTGATACTTTGATACTCCCAGGTTAAATACAAGGTTTTAGTGCACAGTGTCTATGTGACAATGACGGTACTACGTTTGTCAAAGGCCCACTGTGTACAGACATTTACAAAATCAAACCAGTAATTACTGCAAAAATATGTGTTCACTTTCAAAATTGCAAATTTATAAATAGTTTTAACACTTTGTTTTGAAATTTAAGCAGGCTGTTCATAAAAAATTCATTCAAATAAATTAGGTGTGTACTTTTGAATTTTCAAGCCCCAATTCCCATTCCTATAAAGAGAAATCTCACTACAATGTTACAGGTTACTAAAATATATTTGCAATAATCCAGTCAAATCTCATCAAAGTTGTGTTTCCTGTAATAACTTCTCCAGAGAAACAAACATGAAAGAAAAATGCAATAATAAGATGCATAACAGCTACTTTTTCTTACTGCAAGAAGCAGCCTGTGTTTAATCTTTTGGCAATAAAGGTAGAGATCTTAATATTTAAACGAGTCATGACTGATTAAGCCACGGAAGATGGGACCACTTGCCACAGGTGTGCAAGGAACGCAGTGAGCCCTGGCGGCAGCCACGGGCGAGCCCCGGAGCGGGGACTTGCCTGGGGTCCTTGTGGATGCTGTCGATGGAAGGCGAGCGCGTGGTGCCGCCGTCGGGCGCGGGCTGCAGGCGGCCGTAGCTGGGCTCGGGCAGCCGGAACGGCACCGCCCGCAGCGGCTCCGCCAGCGCGGCCGCCGGGGGCAGCCCGTAGTTGTTTCTTTGGTATGTGAGGGTGCTACGCTGGCTGGAGGATCGCTGCAGGTTACCCATGCCTAGGATAAAACAGTGTCAAAACCAACCAGGTAACAAGTGCCTGCTGAAGAGAAGGGGTGACACCTACTTAACAGTGCAAGCAAAAAAAACATCAGTCTTGAAAATGCGTACTGTGCTCAGTGTTGGAAGCTGATGCCAGATTTCAGGGAGCAATTCCTCAGTGTCCCATGGAAGATGGAGAGGTTAGTTACAGAATGAAAGGTTTTGTGGGATCAGACTTGTGCCTCAGCTTCCCTCAACAAGTATTTAAAGTAGGAAAAGCATCCCATGCCAACAAGCAGAAATCTGGGTGCAAAGTGTTTTCTAAGTTCATAATATCAATTCACCTATTGTACCAAAAAGGAAAAGAAAGTAAACAAAAATTCATATTGTTTATATGATATTTTGCTTTTCCTAACTACATGTACATTTTCCCTAACAAAAGGTAATATGTGGATCACTGCAAAAATGAAGCTGAGTGGTTCAGGAACAAGAACATGCATCTTCCTGTCTGAACAGAGCTCTTGTGGTGGCTCTTGTTCTTCCAAGGTAAGTGGTATTAAGTAGACAAGTAAACAAAGAATTCCAGTTTCCAGTTATATTTCTTCATTGGCACATTCTGACAAACTCCATTTATTCTAGGTTGTAGAAGGCAGGAGAATTGCAAAAACTGGTGCCTCCTTCAGCACTCTGTTCTCTTGGTATTGCAGTTACATTAGCAAACATTAAAAAGACATTTTCAAGTGTGTGAAAACATGACATAGGAATCGGACAGTTCTCTATAAATACTTCTAGAGAGGTTACTTAACTAAATCACTCTTAATATCTTAAGAGTTTTTGGAAACAACTATACAAATTATTAATCAACCTTAAAGAACAAACTGCATTGCAACATGCATTACATTTCTCTCTACAGAAAGTAAATCCTAATACTAAACTAATGCCTATGCTCTTCACAATACATGAGTAGCACTTCTGTGAGATACTAGGGGAATATTTTGGTTCCAATAGATAATCCTCAGCTGTAGTCTTTACCATTATGCTTTGCTGAGAAGTTGGGTAAAACAGTATTTCTACTGTGAAAGATGCAGTAGGTAATTTTAGTGGAAAGCTCTTGTTTTACTATATTGATGAATAAAAAAAACCATGAACCAACTCAATTCATAAGAGAGTGATGCACAAAGAATGCAAGAGAGAAAGCAATAAATTCTGTGTGTCATTAAATACACGTATCTGGGATGTACCTGCGTGTGTGCTATCAAACAGAAAACACTCTGACCCCAGGCTGACAGTGATATATAGCCCCAAGCATTCCCTGCAAACATCAAAAGAACCTTTTAATTCCTACAGGTTATTTTAAGTCCTTCAAACCTAGCTTCTGTCTCCATTAATTTATACCCTCTAGTTCTTCCTTCTGTACTGGCATTCCATGTCTCCCCCGTCACGCCCCGTGCCCCAGAACAGCCGGCTCGGACAGAGCCCGGGGCCGTCACCCACCGGAGCCGGTGCGGAACAGGGCGGCCTGGGAGCCGTGGTGCAGCTCGACGGCGCCGTGGTTGGGGCTGCGGTACACGGGGCTGTAGAACGTCCTGCCCTCGTAGATGGGGGTGATGTGCATGTCTGGGGACACCGCCGAGCGCAGCTCCTGCCCCAGCTGGCTGTGCTGGCTCGCGTACGAACTCCTCAGGCCTGCAACCAAGCACAGGGAAATGTCTACGTGGCCCATCTTCAGCAAAGCAACAGAGCTGTCAGGATTGAATCTTTCTTCCCTTAGACAAGAAAAGGTGTTGGTTAAATCTACAGTTACAAAGACTTACTCATTACATTTTTTCCATTATTAAATGGCCCATACTGAAAGGCTCACTGACAAAGCAGCATTTCCTTGACCAAAAGTTTTGTCCGTACACTGACAACTTGAAGTTTTCTGACTTAATTTTTTTTGTCGTTTGCAGTCTAAACCACAGAGAATAAAAGCTGAATCAGCATGTGCAGTGCACAGATTCAGCAATGACAGGGTAAGTATGGACCTGACAGAAATCCCATAGTGACAGAGGGCACAGACTAAAGCTGGTTGTAATACTGAAACTGAAACAGTCCATAGTAGTAAGAGCAAACATCTGCTTGATAGTGGCAGCAGAAAAGTAAGCACATGGAGAAAAATCTTTATAAAGGTTTAAATAGCCCATGGTCTGCATATAAATAGCAATGCTGCAGTTGGATGAGATTTTTTCACCTTGCTATATATTAATATTTCATATAAAATGTATACAACTTTGTCGACTTTGGCATTACCACCGCAGGCACTAAAGCTTTGGCAGTTTTCAAAGCAACAGAACATGTGAAGTTAGCTATACAAGGATGATGAAATGATGGAGATTACAGAACAAGTTCAAAAGTACAATGGAGTAGTGATGTTTAACCAAATGTATCCTACATCTGAGTATTTCCCCCCTCAAAATCCCAGACCTGCTCTGCCACCGTGTCTGCAAGGGAACCTTTGGGCCATCGCTAAGAAAACACATCTACAGGTGGTGAGAACAGAAGGACTTGAGCAGGCAAAGAGGGCAGCAGGGCCCACAGCTCCAGGTGACAATGCCATCTCCTGGGAAGACAGTCATCTCCAACATTACTGTTCTCCCAGAACATGCAGCCCATGGACATGGAGACTGTAAGCACAGAAGAGTAGCTGATCATATATCCACTCTCTCCTCTTGCTTACACAGCAGGGACTAGCTCTGGATTATACTGAAGGCTGCCACAGTACCCTAAACCTTTCCCACATCCAAACTTTCCTCTTAGAAAACTGATCATACACAAATTTGAGTTTCAGATTTCAGCTGCTTCCTCTAAAGACACATGAAAATTAATTTATATTAGAATATGTAAGAGCTTTTTTAACAATACTGAGGAATTCTTACTTAATTTGTAACATCAAGCACAGGGAAGTTATAGCACTTCAAGTTTCCTGGAAAGGTTACAGTTCAGACAGCTATAAAATAAGATGCTCTCTCAGCTTGGACTACCATGTCGTTAATGTCTTCTTTCACTCTAAAAGCATTAACTTTAAAGTGTCTGTTTCTGAATCACTGATTCACTATCTCAATAACTATTTTTTCTCAAGATACATCAGTTCACCTGTTTAGATAAGATGATATCTCCAAGCAGTGCTAAAGTACCTGACTAATATTTTAAGAGGGCAAGACTGCTGTTTTACCACAAATGGCCTGTACACATTTACACTTCTGAACAGCCTTTCCCATCAAACTCATTCCCAATCCCTTATCAAACTGGCACATTATTAAGTCTTGCAAAGAGAGGTGAGGGAGAAGACACATTATACCTTTTGCTGAGGGATGAGAGCATTTTGGAGTTTCCTGCACTATAACAGTTCAAAAGAAAAACCAGAAGTTGCCATCTGTTCTGAAGGGCACATGGTCTAATTGGAAAATCACCTTGTCTGTGCTCATTCAGATGAAGGTCAGAACAAAATCAGTAACACACAAAACTTAAAATGTAAAGTAACTGCATGTTAACAAGAACTGCCTCTCAGATGAATAGATTCTACCTTTTAGAACTCTATTTTAAGCTAGTATTAAAATGGTTACCCTATATTTAATTTGAAGGATGAGATAGTCTAGAAATACTAGTGGAAAAAAACCCCCTATTATTCAGCAGTAGTAAGTTTATATTTTAAGAAAGAACTAGACATAAAATTAGTTCCAGGCTAGTATGTTTTACTTTATGTTTAGCCTGCACACATATTTAAATGTACTTTTACCTTTGAAAATGTTGACATGATGTTGGGGTCCCTCCCCTGCCATGTAGCCCTGGGAGAGGGGCCCTGAGGGCACAGACACGGGGTTTCCTGCCCCTGCTCAGCCTCGTTCCCATGGGTTGGTTTGTGTTCCCTGCGCGGGCAGAAGGACCCTTGGTCCCGTGACTGGAACAGTTCCTGGGCAGAGCTCCGGCCATGCGGCTGGAGAAATAAACATCTCTCTGAAACAGCTATCAAGAATCTGTCTGTCCATATATATATTTCCTTTCCACGGGACTCCTGGTTTGATATATGCGTGTTGCAGGATCCCCACTGCAACAAATGGTGGAGATTTGTGAGCAGAACGATCCCCGATCCCTAAGCGACTGATTTGTGTGAGTAAACCCTGGAAACTTTGGATTCCTCTTCTTGGTTTTGCTTTGCTATTCCATATCTAAACTATGGAGGAACCGTGGGAAGACTCTTGGCTCTCAGAGCCGCATATGGACATTTATCTTAAACTTAAAATGATTCTTGAACAACGATTTGTAAATTTTAGCTTGATTCAAGCTCAAAAAGAACTGAAACACTTCCTGGCATGGTTGTTTAAGAACTTTTTCTATGTTTCTTGGGATTTAATTCTTACCAAGGGCTTTTGGAAAACCGTTTGGACACAGTTAATACTGGAGTCAAGATATATGCCGATGGAAGAATATTTTCGTGAATATTATTTAGTTACCGAGACTGTTGAGCAATGTCGGCTGTGTCCTGGTGAAGGGAAGCGTGGCGCAGGGACCGTGCGGCCCAGGCCACGTGCACCGAGCGCTCTGCGAGCAGCAGCGAGGCAGTTCCCGCGCGCGGGCGGAGCCACGCGAGCCGCAGTGTCCGCAGCAGAGCGAGGAGCAGCGGGACCCGGCGGTGCCCGCCCGGTCCTGTGCAGCGCGTGGTGGAGCGAGCCCTGTGAACGCCCGACCGAGAGGGGCGGCGCGCGGGCAGCGGCTGGCGGCGGTGGCGGTGGAACGGAGCCGCGCCCAGCCGAGACGCGCGCTGGAGCCGGGCGCGGGGGAGTCGTCGCTCGGGGGCCCGGCCGAGACGTGGGTGCAGCGCCCGAAAGCGGCAGCGAAGCTGCGACCAGAGGAGGCGACGCACGGAGAACTGAGCGGCGCGGCCCGGCCCGGCCCGCGCAGCCCCGAACGCGACCCCGGGAAGAGCGCGCAGGCACCAGCAGCCCCGACAATTCCAACACGGGAGCGACCGAAGGAGAGAGCAAAGACGCAGCGAGACAGAAAACAGCAGCCACTCGGAAAAAGGAAAAGATCATAGCAACTAAGACCTTAGGGATAGTAAAATGGTATAATGTTAAGCAAAATTATGGTTTTATAACAAGGTGTGACAACCAGCAAGACATATTCGTGCATAGAACTGCTATTAAAAAGAATAACCCTGAAAAATGCATCCCAAGCTTGGGAGATGGAGAGGTGGTGGAATTTAATATTGTACTAGGGAGAAAAGGGTTACAAGCATCGCAGGTCACTGGGCCTGATGGTGTTCCTGTAAAAGGCAGTATATATGCAAAAAATCGTAGTCATGTTAGACAATATCTCCATTGTAAGCCCCCCCTACAGTTTCCCTTTCCTAATCCCACCTTTCCCTTTTACCCTATGTCCTATTACCCCCAGTGTATTCCCAATCCGTTTTTTCATCCATGGTTTCCCTCACAAAACCATGCTTTTGCCAATTGTTTCCCCAAAAATCCCTTTCCAATGCCGAGTGGGGGATGAAAAGGGGGAGGGAAGAAGTTAAACCCTCTCCTGCCTCAGTTTCCCCACAAAGCATGCTCAGAGAATTCTGTCTCCCTTCTGTCAGCCCTAAGATGTTCCAGAGAATCTGTTTGGACATTTAAAGACTCAGGAGGGTGGCTTGTTTTGTCTTGAAACTGTTCTTGTTATGTTTATCCAGTTGTTTTCATTCTCCTTTTATTAAAATAAAACGGGTGAGGTGTTGGGGTCCCTCCCCTGCCGTGTAGCCTTGGGAGAGGGGCCCTGAGGGCACAGACACGGGGTTTCCTGTCCCTGCTCAGCCTCGTTCCCGTTGGTTGGTTTGTGTCCCCTGCGCGGGCAGAAGGACCCTTGGTCCCGTGACTGGAACAGTTCCTCGGCAGAGCTCCGGCCATGCGGCTGGAGAAATAAACATCTCTGAAACAGCTAGCAAGAATCTGTCTGTCCATATATATTTCCTTTCCACGGGACTCCTGGTTTGATATATGCGTGTTGCAGTATCCCCACTGCAACAACATGACTCTGTAAGACTTAGAATTTCAGTTAGCAACTTAAACCATAGGATTTAATTCAATGCATAGCCACCAATTAGTAATCATAGAGAAAGCCAGTATTCACCAGGAACTTGTGATTGATACAGAGTGTTTGACATCAGTATTTACAACTGACCTGACACATCCACCCCAATTATGTCTCAGCACTACAGCGTTTCATCCACAACACCACGACTGCATTCTGGGTTTTCTACAGCTGTGGTTTGTGCTGCATTTTATCCATGTCTGTGCCCATTACTCACCTGTGAGGCTATCTGGCCGTGGGGGGACCATCCTCTCATAGATATCATACTGCTGTCCATACTGTTCCATGTCATGAATTGTCCTCTGCAGCGTCGTTCCCAAGTGCTGTGGAACTGCCGTCATGCCAGAACGCTTCGGGGAAGAGGATCCCAGCTGAGTTTGGGATGGAGATCCCACTCTGGTTTGCACATCAGTAAGGGCAAGAGGAGAGCCAACTCTGCCTGCTGTCTGGTACTGGGCAGTGCCGCTGCTGGAGTTTGCCTGCCGAGAGGTGAGCGAGCCGACGCGCCGCACGGCCGAGGGGGAGGCAGGTCGGTGCCCAGTGTACGGGGACCCCGCGCGCTGCACGGGCAGGGTGGTGGATGAGTATGCGTGGGAAGCCAGGGATCTCTGCTCAGCAACGCTGGGAGAACCATACCCGCTGCCCAGAGATGTCCGCAGCGACCCCCGCGACGGGGAGACGCCGGTGCTGACCACGTAGGAGGGAGACTGTGCTCTGGATGGCACCGAACTGACCCGTCTCATGACTCGGTTGGTAGCAGTATTTGCTGAAGGCTGTTGAAAATCAAAAACATTTATGAGTTTTATCATTAAGGTCACACAGTGGATATTGTTCTCCTGCAAGACAAGAGTCAGCAGGAAATGCACACAACAGTATATACAGGCAGCTGGAGTGTAGCTTTTACCCTAAACCTAATTCCTTCAAGTTTCTCTGTAACTTTTTTCTAATCAGTGCTTCTCAGTATATAAAATGACAATTTAACATTAAAAAACGACCTGTTTCTCATTCTCATTTGGCTTGCTATGTTAATCTGCACCTATGCTTTCCTTCCTTACTACTCAACCACTCTGGAAATTCAGGAACAGTAACACAAAGAGTTCTGGTATAATCTAGAAATGTTCTGACAATTACAGTCTTACTATCATTCCATTTACCAAAAAAGGAGGGAAAAGCTAGAAACCATAGAATGTACGGGAACAATACCAGCATCTTCCTTTAACAACTATGCTTACATACAGGCTAACTTCTCGGAAGTTTTCCCCCATTTCCCAATGAATTTTGACTGATACTTTCTTGATATGACAATAGCAGTGTACTGTGAAGTCAGGAGTGCTACTTCACTTCAACTCCTGTGAATGACCCAGATCACACGTGCGCTGATGCCAGCAAACGAGTCTCTGCTGCAAGCCATTCCGGCTTTTTAACCAGTGAAAGGGTTAAACAAAACCTGTAACTTTGTAACATTAACTCCAGCCCATACAAAGGGGAGCCCAGCTATACAGCTGCTGTCTCTAAACTCCGTTGGAGCCCGTGCACAGCCAGAGGTGCAGGGCACTGAGCAGAGTACCTGGACTGACGTCTGCCCTTCAGCGCGTGAGCTCCTCACCACATGGTTGTTGGCAGGTCCACCAAGGGAATGCTGCTGTCTGATCTCTGACTTGTTCAAGTTTTGGCTGTTATGGAAACTGCTTATTTCCTGGTAACCACTGTCAGAATAAGAATTCATTTGTGTTGAACTTCTTGAGTTACCTACAGACCCTGTAGATATGAAGCCAGCATAAGAATAAAATCATCAAACAAATTCACAAATTATTATATAACTTTGTTATTTGATGCATTCATAACTGCATTATGTTTTCATACTGTCAATACAGAAATATAGTCTAATATTTAAAATGCACACAACAGACCCTCACTTTCATGGAGAGATGTCTGCTCTGGTGAGTAGAGAGTCCCTTGCTCTGCTTCTGTCCTAGTATCATAGGCATTGGTGTGAACACCCTCTGACACCTGGGGTTTGCTTACACTGCTGGGCGGAGGATCTGAAAGAACAAATTATTTAGATAAATCCAGTGTTTTGTATGCAAGTTTCCTGCAAACTCAATAATCATTATTTTCTCATACATACTAATGAAGGACTTACACCAAACAGAATCAGCTTACTGGCAGACAGGTATCATCTCCCAAACACAATGAAGAGAATGTTAATACAAATCTCTGAGAACTTTGTCTCCTGAAAGTTTTGATGTAATTCTACAATTCTAATTTTTCAAATATATGTTCCAACCTATTTTAATGAAAAATTAATTGATTACCTAGTATACTCTGAAGAATAGAAACACTGTGCAACTGTGCAGCAGTGCCCAGTGGACAGCTATCCTTGTCTTAAGGGCCTGTAATCAACACCTCCAGATAGAAAAGGCTGTGCTGAATTTCATCCCTATTTGTGTACTATGAACACCAGATGCAGCAAATTTCTATACTTTTTTTTTTTACTTAGTAAACTACTATCTAAATATGTGCCTCTTAAGCTAACTTTGGTTCCAAGAATGTCAGCTGAATTGTACAGACAAATGACAGTGTTGTAAAGAAAGGCAAAGGAGGCACAGCAATGCTCTTATGAAGAAGGGAAAAACCTAAACAATCTGGGAAAAAAAGGACAAAGATGAAGATACTGAATCAACATTATTTTAACAGAAATATTAAGCATTCAATTATCATGTATGCAGGCAGCAGAGATGCAGTACAGAACCACAGAACAGTTTAGGTCAGAAAAGCCCTCTGAGACCATCGAGTCCAACTGTTCCCCCAGTACAAGGCCACCACTTGTCCCCAAAGTGCCACACCCACATGGCTTTAAAATCCCTCCAGGGACGGGCACTCCATCCCAGTCCTGGGCAGCCCTTTCCATGAAGAATTTTCCCTAATATCCAAGCTAAACCTCCCTGAGGAAGCAGAGTAGGCAGTGGAGGTTATGTTTAAAGATACCACCTGAAACGTAAATTCTTGCTGCAGTAATCCATGAATGAGCCTGGAGTGAACCCAAAGGGAACATGCCAAGGACCACCAGCCCAGTCCCAAGGACTGCTCAGTGCCAGGAGCTGTGGGCTCTGGGCAGTGATGCCTGCTGCACAGAAATACTCTGGCTTTTACTAGTGGCTGGACACAAAATGCTGGTGTCTCACTATCTGCATAATGAGCCATAATGGAACATTCATACTAAAAATGTTACTCAGCAATTGCTATTTTGAAGAACGCTCGAACACTAGTCAAATTAAAAAAAAAAAAAAAAAAAAAAAAAAAATCAATAAATCTTAGAAATCCCAGGAAGTCAGCAGTTATTTATCAGTAGTACGTCCATAGGTCAAAACTAGCTTGTAAAATTTGACGCTAGTTAATTTACTAGAATAGGAGTATCATGACCAAATTTAATTAAGATTTAATAAGAAGTATTACTACACTTCCATTAGTTTAATTGTCAGTATGCCTAGAAATGATCCAGAGAATCAACACTGCAAGAACTCACTTCACAGCCTGTTACACCAGCTCAACACCAGATGGTAACAGCCACCAGTGGATGTTCCATGTTCTTCGGAATAAAGCACTTGGAGGACTTGGACTTTTACATTAGGATTACATCCAACTTCAATACCTTAATCTTCAGTCATTTTGTTTATCTAATACAAGGCCCTATTATCTCAGTTACTGGATATTACATGATATTAAATCAATGTCAAACTGACAATCAGTTTGGGAAGAGACACACAGGAAGAATAAGGTCCAATTGTGCTGTTCAGTGCAGATGTTCCCAGGACAGAGCTTTGAGTCCAACCCCGCTCCCATCACACACTGCCCACCACGCCAAAGCCTTCATAGGGCTAAAAAATAAAGACTGTTTAGGCTGTTTAACAAAGGCAAGAATGCAGAATAAAATGAATTGTTGTCTTTCTATCTGACTCCACTACCATGAAACAGGAGGAATGCCCTGAATAAAACAATAGCCTTCTTATAAATGGCTGATCTAATATTCTATTTATGAGCATCTGCAAAACAACATCACTTTACACTTCTGTGAAAAATTCTGTATAGTTCTACTGATGCAGAATGCAATTATAGCTACAGTCACATCTTATCGTCCACTGATGCTTTTGACGTAAACCACTACCTACAGTCATAAAAAAGGTGATTTAAGGCAGTGTTTTTATCCATCTTTAACTCCAGCATTTTCAGATTACAATTCATAAAGCAGCATCTAGTAACACTTGTACAAAACAAAGATCCATGGTGAACTGGGGAATAAAACCCACAATCATGCCACAATCACAACATAACTGTAAACAGGAAAGGAGATGTAGATTGGGAAATTATAAGCAAGAAATAGGTTTTTTTTCCAACATGCCCACTTCTGAGCAATTACTGCAGGAAAGACTACTTTGAATACAGAGATGTGAGAAATACACATCTAGGTTTGCATTAACACATACAGCATTGAAACAGAAGTAGAATTTTTGCCATATGTCAAGTGACTTCTTAGCAGAGATGTGCACAGGAGAGTTCTAAATAAAAACACACAAATGTGAGGAGAGAATTAAAGGATAAAACAAAAACCTGAGCTGGATGAAAGAAAGAAGGAAAGAAAGAGAAAGAAAGAAACGAAAAGGAAGAAACTAATGGAAGGTTAAGGAGAAAAGCGAGTAAGTTACAGGAAAATCAGAAAAGGAAATAAAGCAATGGAATGCAATTGGCCGAAATAAATAAGTAAAACAACAGCTGAGAGCTCTCAGAAGGAATCTGTACCAGTTGTGAAATGTCATTGGGACATTATAGAACAAGGGGAAGCAATGTGATTTAAAAACTGCCAATAAACAAAACCCACAAAACCAACATTCACATTGAAAAAATATGTAAGACTGGTTTCTCAATTACTTGAAAAAACAAATTTGACTTCTGTTTAAAACCACTGTTGAAAGAATACCTGGAAAGCATGACCATGACTAGCAAAAGTTAAATGGCAGGACAAGTAGGCTGTTGAGAACATTAGCTTTAAAAGAGAGGAAAAAAGCTAATGTGTGCCTCACCTCAGCTGCAGCAACAGAAACCATGAAAATACAATTATGCACAAGTTTAAGAGCTTAATCTCCAAATAAAACAAAAACTGGGAATGGGATATAAAATAATCCCAATTATAGTAATTATGAATATGCTTGATTGAACAAGGAGCAGCAGGCAGGGTCCCTGTGCAGCAGCCAGCACAGCTCCGAGGACAGACAGCACCCTGTATGTACGAATGGGACAGGAACGCTCTGCAGAACGGGGTTCATGCAGCTCTCACCCTACAATGCCAACTGCATTGGGATTGCAGTGGGCCACTTTTGGCCAGCATGACAAGAGCACCCAGTCATCCAGCACAACAAGTGACTTGCAGGAGCCATTGTCTGTGCCTGTCCCACGGTGGCTCCTGCACGTGCCCCCATCACTCCAGAGCCCACGGAGTCCAGAGCGCGACTCCGCAATGTTAAACACCGTAACTGATGCGCTCAACCTCTCAGAGCTCCATGCTCTGACCTGTCAGGGGCAGGACGGATTATTCCAACAGACCAGGGAATGAATGCCACCTTGAAGAAATAGTCCTACCCTTTCCCCCAATATAGTCAGGAGCAGATGTAGCAGTACAAGAAAAATGTTTCTTTTGGAAAGAAAGTTCACCCTATCCTGAGATACAAAAGCAGAAAAAGCACTCTCAGAAAAACCTTCACTTATTGGAGATCTTCTCAGTTAAGTAAGAACATCAGTAAAAAGAAAAAAAGTCCAGTTTTCAGGCTTAAAACATGCAGTATTTTTTCATGATCCTTACCTGCCAGGGGGAAGACTCACAAGTAAATTTTAATTAATTGCAAAGAAGACCCAATACATGACAAGCCTTGTGTTACAGTCACAGCTCACATAGAAATGCAAAGGCACATAAAGATACAAGAAAAGTACTTGCAAGTACTTGTAAGCTCAAGCACCTTTTACAGTAACACAGGAACACACGTGTCCCATGTGTGACAAAGAAGACATTAATGTCATACTTTAACAAAGATACTTGGAAAAGATATGTAGCATTACTGCTAATGTTTCATTTCTGACAAAACAAGCAATGAATGCCAAGAATATAAATCTACTTGGGCTTAAAGCAAATTGTACATAAAAGATAATACCTGAGGATCTCCAAGGAAATGACTTCTCAGTAGAGCTGCAGAAAGAAAAAAAAATTATCACACAAATGAACCATGTGGTTAGTTTGGGCTTTTTATTGTATTTTTAATTAATCATAGAAAACTGTACAAACCCCCCCCCCCCAGCAGAAAAAATGTCAATAGTCCATGTCGATACCACTCTGCAGTGCTTTACACCGGACAACCAAACCATTGGTTATCAAGTTCAATTTTCTATTAGTCAGTGGGAATTATTTACTGTAACTTACTGTACGTCACAGCACCAAGCAGCATAACCTGTCTGCAACAGGACAGGTGAGAGCATGACTTATGACACACAATTCCTGTTTAAGGTGCCATGATGTCGGTAACAGCCCACACCAGTGTGTGCCACCAGCAGCACAGCACAACCAGCATACACAGCCCACAGACATTTGTGTACCACCAGCACCAAACATTCTGTTCAGACAGGAGCAGTCACTGCTCGGGGCAGGGTCCAGCAAAGGAGGTTTGGGGATCACCACTCTAGAGCATCTGGCTTCTACATGTAAAGCAGTTCAAAAATCATAGGTCTGTTTCTGTTCATTTTTTTCACTGTTTCGTCAGTTTCCAGTTTTCCAGAGAGAATTCCGGTCCTTCATACAGAACAAGTCAAACCACCTGACACACAGCTACAATTCTGAGAGTGAGGAGCAGACAGATGTCACACTGTCCAGGTTAGAGAGATGCCTTCAGAGCCAACTACTGCACAGACCAAGCAGGTGTCTGGTATCAGTGCAAAATCCAACCTTCTCCTGCATTTTTCCAATAACGACTTTTTATCAAACTATCTTTACCCTTTTGTCCTTCCACCGAGCATGTGCTTTCCCATGCTGACAGTAGTATTGATGCACGACCACCTCTGCAGACAAATGCAGAATTCATCCATGTGTTATATTCTAAATATTTTTATGGGAAAATGTATTTCCTTACTCTAAATATAAAATATCAAACTTTGAATAATATGTTGTTTTTTGCAGTGATTATAAGCTATTTTCTAAACTAAAAGCTCTTTAAAGGAAAAACAGGCAAGTCCATCAGATTTTATTGTGCCTAAATATCAGCATTGAGACTATGATTTTGGGTAAGATGTAGCAATTTCTAAATGATTTTTTTATTTTACTTCTTTCTACCACAGCTACTAATTACAGAAAACTAGCTCAGCAACTGAACAGCACAAGGTACTTGGTTCCTAAAATGAAGTCAACCATTTAGGAACCTTTTTGGAAACAAAATATTTGTATAAGAGTGCTAAAGACACATGCTAGCACAAACTGAACTAGAATTACAATGAGACTTCAGGAAAAAGGAGAATTCTAATGTAGGCTTCAAGTGTCTTAAAGTCAACCTCTGGCCACAGAATTCTCACGCTACCTAAATACCAAGTTTTCCACTCTTGCCCTTTACTCTGTTCCTCAGACTTTCTGGAAACTCAATTCCCTACACCGAGGCAACATGGCTCAGCGTTTCTGGCAATGGTAACACACACACTGAATACACACAAATACTTTATTGTCACACACACAAGACTGTTACCTGGAGCACGTCCCTGCCCAACATACCTGACTACTTGAACTTCCTTTACAGGTACGGAATGTAGGAATGAAAAAGGCTGCTCTGACCGTGGGTCACATGAAGAAAGCTGCTTCGTCAATACTTCAACTGGTCAAGCATTTACCTTGACTCTTATTAAATGATTTTGGAACAGGTCCAGCATACATCACCTACTGATATCATCACCTGATTTTGTCACCTAGCAGGTGCAATGTTTTGAAGACAGCAAATCTTTCAGCTTTGAGCAGTAAGTCCAGCGCATTTCATTCCACTGTTTAAAAGCCACTGTGGGGACATACTGCAATGCCCATGCTGAGCTGCTGCTGGAATTAACTGCAATGCTGTCTCTTCCAGACAGTAGCAAGTAAGATATCCAAAGAGTGCCCACGTGGTGAGCTGCCCTTCGGAAAATGCTACATTTTAGCCCACTACTATCCTTGAAAAAGAATTAGGTTAGTAGAGTAGACACGCAGAGATACTCCTCTATCAGAAATATCGTAACAGCTTGGTACGATGTACAGTTTCAATTAGAGAAGATAGAGACAAATATGACAGTAACACAAATATTTGGTAACTGGAGATGGAGCATGCATACAAACTGTGCTGAAATCCATCTATGCTTTTTTTTTTTTTTTTTTTGACCCTTTTGATTTTTTTCCTCACTTGCATTTTTAAGGATCTGGATTGGGTTTTTTTGGTTTGAGGTTTTGATTAATTTGATTTTTTTGTTGTTTGGTAGTTTTTTTAGTTTTGCCCCTTTCTTAATTTCACACCTTTTCTTTGCCATTTCACTCCTTTAGTTCAAAGTTATCTTAGACACAAAACTGAAGCAGCTGCCAATCTGGAAAAAATAAAAATCTGATAAATGGAAAAGGTTTAGCATTAAGTCATTTAGAGACAGAACACACTAAGGACCACCAGCACTACTTTACATTTTCATGTGGCAGCTCTCAAACAAACACTTTCCAGCTTTGGATTTCCAGGTTAGAGCAGGGGCCAGCATCCCTCTCACTAACGTGGCTGTGCCACTCTGCTAAGGTAGAAGAGGCTGGTGGAGCCCCAGCCAGGTCCCATCCAGCACCTGTGCACAGGACAGCAAGGCTTCAGGAATAACACTGGCATTTAGGGAAATTGCAGACTTCTGATTTTGTTAAGCAGTTTGCTATTTTTTTAAAAATGACGTAAACACAATTATAGTTCCTTGACTGGACAGGTCAACCCCCAGTGCATCTTTCACAGGTTTTGCATGACATGAAACAGTTTAAACCTACTATCTTTGCAAGTACTCCATAAGGTGAAAAGTATTTCTGGTTTAAACAGCACCACTTGAGAGAAAAGCAGTGATTTCCATCGCCTACCTTCCAGCTTGGCTATACTGCTGTTGTCATCAAAAAAAGACAACAGATGAAAAAAATTAAGTATTATTTATTAAATATTTGTAAAATGGTGAAAAGCTGTAAAAAGCTAAAAATATAATTCTGTTTAAAATGTATATACTTCACACATATTCCTGTAGTATTTCAGTTCACTACTTGGCTATGCCTCCATCATTGGAATACATCTGTGCTGTGAGGCAGGAGCAGCAACGGGCTGTTCCCAGCAATCCGGGCGTGTTGCTCAGGCAGAGCTGCCAGCGAGACTCAAGCACCCCTACAGACTGAATGTGTTGTTTTACTTGTCCTTTAGCTTCCATTTTAAATATCTACATCAACAACACATTTACAACTATATGCAGGGTATAAAACTTTGTGTAACTTTAAATTCTTAGTACAGGGGGATTTCTCTAATAAAATGCCATATACTAAACTCCATAAACTTGTATTAAACCTTACAAGCAACTGGAAACCAGGAAAATCAGTATTTTGCTTTTCTTGTTGAGACAGATAAGTAGACATTTTCACAAGTATTTTAAGTAAATGCGGTAATTTTCAGTCTTCAACTTTTCTAACAGCTATCTTCTTGAATTCACCAATACAGCTGATTCTTCTACCCACTCTGCCAGACCCTGTGCCAGGAACCTAAGCAATCCTATGTTCCCCCCCAACAAATTAACCAGCACTGCCACCAAAAACAGGTAGTCCTGGGACTCACTGGTGCTTTCCAGGTGACCCTGGAAAGCACTAATTCTCTAGGTGTGAATTCAGAAAGTGTCTGGAATACTACACCTGGACATAGTCAGTCATACTGATGGATGCTACTTCATTTTGCAACCCAGTGCCAAGGAACAACTGAGACTCCCAAGCCAGCCTGACCAGCTGGGCATGGGAACACAGCACTGGGGGCAGCAGAACACCCTTGGCAACCCCAGCCTCATGCACAGCCAGAGCTGAGAGTGCACCGGCACTGAAAACACACGTAACAACAGACAGTGTTTCAGAAAAGCTGAATGAAATTGGATAGTTAATTTAGAAAAATTTAGCAAAAAAAAAACCTGGATTACTGCATTTAACTAGCACTGTTACTTTGATTCAAATACGTGTAAGTCTACTGTATGTCTCCTGGGATGAATCTAAAAAGGTAAAATTCAACATGTTTAAAGAGAAATTAAAGCTTTACATACACTCCATTGAAAATGTAATCATTAGAGAGGCCTCTTGAAACTGTCCCATAACTCTTTCCAGCAAATCTGCATTTTTTTAATCCGTCAGATATTAATAGAGGTGAGCAGCTATCAGTGAAAATATATGTATAGAGGACATAAGCACCACTAAAAAGCCTTTAATTTATGGGACAAATGAAAGTAAAGTCATCAGGACCTGTACCTTGTGCTGGCGATACTTGGTGACTCTGCTCCAAGCCTACATCTCTCTAGCTGATTAGCCACAATTTGCCTTTCCACTTCCAGTTCTCTGGTAAGTCTTTGAAATTGAAGCTCCTGAAATTCCAAAATAAAAAGAAAAGCATTCTTGATGTTAAAAAATGGGTGTGGATTAACTCTGAAACAATCACTGATTCATCACAGTTGTGTTTTGACTCTTCCTTAGGGGAATAAACTAGAAAAGTGGAAATTTAATGGTTCTTTAAATCAGTGATTCATGCAAATATTGATTTATCACCTGTTACAGAAAGAAAACATGTTTAAGCACTCTTGGGTTTTATTCCTCCTGCAATTAAAATTTTTGTGTCTTCTTATGTTACCACAGTCCAACAAAATCAGTGCCTATAAAGTCAGTCTTCAATTTCATCTATAAACAAGGAAACCGGAAAATATCGTATCCTAACCTTTCCAATCACAAACCTTCAAATCCTAAGGTATCCTACATTCTGACTGTAGCTGGAAACCTTAAGATTTATAACTTCAAACTGGCTGAGTGTAGAGATGTACTATTTCACCTTTTCTGAGTTCAGCTTTTTTTGTATTTCTTGGTCAAGGGTACCAAACTTCTTCAGCCTTTGTAACAGGCTTTTGGAACGAAATGCTGCAAGGAAGATGTGGGAAATACCAGTGCTGCACAGGATGGGTGTTACTGAAATCTGGACCATTTTCTATAGCACTCTGAAATCCAGACTATGTCACATCAAAGGATATTGAGGGTGTTTTTCTCCTCAGTTAGCTTTTATTGATCAGAGAAAAGGGTTCTGTTGCGCAATTGCATTATTTTTCAAACTGATACTGTAAACCCTCTGAAGCTTAGGTAAACCATACAAAAATAGATGGCCACCAATATTTAGCAATCGGATGAAGCACAAAGCAAGTCTTATATACAAGTCAAGTGTAACACAGCGCACTCCTTTGACTTGAAAGCTCAAATTACTGATGAGGTTTCTCCCATGTGAGTGAGATTTCTCCCGTGTGTGACTCATGTAATGGTATTGCCCAGCAGCTGCATGTGAGCCAGGGATAACAGCTCCTGCAAACTGCTCCTTCACACCCTACATCACATGGAATGGGGCTGAACCACTTCCCTTTCATGAACCACTCTCCACTCCCTGAAGCTTGCGCCCCTTTTCAGTAAGATGAAGGGTGCTTCAGCAGTGTCCCACAGCTCCCAGCACTCCGCAGGGGCCTCTGCTCCCTGCTCCAACCCCAAGAGCTTCCACAGTGCACAGGAGACTTGGACTAACAATAGGGGCTCAGAGTAAGTGTAGGGAAAAGCTATTCTAAGAAGTTGAGATAAAGATTTTTCTACCAACAACACAATGAGATCCCCTCCAAGAACTCCCCAAAAGAAGGCTAGTTAGTACCTATGCCATCAGGCAGGCAGCTGAGGCCCAGGGCAAACAGCAGCTGCCCTACTGCCAAAATGACTAGATTAGATGACAAAACTGAAAAAGCTACTTCTGAAGGTCTGATCTGAGCCCACTACACTGAACTGGCTGTTACACACACACAGCTGACTGCCCTTCCCAGAGGATACAAGGGATTGCGGACATTTCCAAACATTTCTGAGAACTCACTAACCAAACTGAATAAACACCCTAACATCCCAAATTTTGCAGCAAAAGTGGGTTTGCATCCAGGACATGGAGCTCTCCCAGCACTGCCTCAGGACACGAGCATCCACAGAGCTTTTCTACTATTGCTCTACTCAAAGAACAGAGCAGAATATGCTGAAGTTATGGGAAGGAGCTGTGGCCCTCAGCCTCCTCTGGGACACCCCTTCCACAACAGCTGGCATTGCTGTCAAGCCTCAGTATTAGAAAAACTTGACACAGTGGATGCTCAGGTATGAAAAAGCATTTTGGACATGTTTTAAACTTGGATTTAATTAAAATCTGCTTTTAGATTGAATTCCACAGCTAAATTGTTTTAATCCTGAGACCTGAAATGAAGAGTCTCATGAACATGATAACCCATGGACCATCACGAACCTCATAGGCCTGTGTCTGGACTAGAAAGCCCAGATAACATCCAAAGGTTTGTACGACACAGAGACCCAGTGGTCACAGTATGACATCAAGGCTTGGCTCGATTCAGCTCCATGTTATACCACAACAGTACACGTGCACCCAGTCAGCTCATTAGGACAGTCTGTCTTTTGGAGAGAAAATACTAAAATGTCTATTAAGTGAACAAAGTTGAAGAAATTTATAAAGTAAAGAAAGTCAAAGCAGTTTATAAATGATAGCTTATTTTCCAGTTCTAAGTCAGAATATAGATAATACGTCCATCTAAAAGCTGATTTCTCCAGATGGTCATTCATATGTTAGCGGGGAATGCTGTGATTTAAAAAAAAAAAAAAAAAATTCCGCTCAGATGCTGAAGTTCTGCAAATTTTGGAGCAAATGTCAGCCAGACAAGCTTCTTCACGAGTAAATGATGCTGTATTATACAGCATGTAACAAATACAAACCTGCAAAATAAACAATACTGTGCTCCTTGTATGCAGAAATAATATAAAACATTTAGCATATATTTAAAGCTGTTTTGTGTTCCTTACTATTAAACCAATATTAAAAGAGCAATGTCGTAGATGCAAACTGCAAATCTGAATCTGTTATTTACTGATCTTTTAATTAGATGAATAAAATAAAACATGCTAGCCGTTAGCTGCTTCCATTCAACCAATCTCTATTAATTTCCCTTTCCATTACAGATAGAGACATAAATGAACACATTATTCTAGAAAACGTCTTGCTGCATAACATCTCAAGTAATAAATTGCCCATTTAAATAAAAATTTTTTGCCCACACTACAAAAATTCAAAGGCAGTTAAAACAGAAGAACTATACTTCTATTTTTCTTGAGAGTAGAAGAGGTGAATGACATAAATGGACAACAGAGCAATAAATTTTACTTCATTTATTTAAACTACATTTAAAAGCAAAACTCACTCATATTCTATCAGAAAAACTGAAATAAGGAGAAATAAAAGGAAAAGCCACCAAGCCTCATTTGGTCACTTCAGAGGCACCTGCACTGCTGAGTTGGGAACACCATCATCTGTCTGTTTACACTGTTCCTCACTTTATTTTGGTGTTGACCAGGAAGCCACAAACTGCACAGTGCACTGAACAGCAGAGGGGGAAGAGGCCCGCAACTCATCTGCCAGTTTTAAATCACTCTGATGCTTAGGAAGATCTAACGTGCTTTTGCAAGTGCAAGCATAGTAAGAAAAAAAAATCCAGCTCTATTTTCTAGTTGGAGTACATTCTGGCGTGAGCAGCCTGGGAGTCCAATGAAGCAGCAGTTTACAAACTTCGAAACAATGAGTGCTGACTTTTGTATACGCCTTCTTAAATTTGATATCTGCAGCAGGTGATATGTTTTAAATACCCGCCTAAATACACAAGATGGATAGTTTCAGAGCTACCATCTTTTTTACAGCTAGAATACCTCATGCTTTAAAACTTTCTTCTTTTAGCTTAAATTGTATTATTATTATAGAAAACTAAGTCCTAACCAACCCTAAATTGATCACCTTTCTAGTTTATGCTTCCTTATAATGAAATTTTATACCACTCTGAATGGACATACCCCCATAATGCGTATCTATCAGACAGCACACTAGTTTTGACAGGACTCTATTGGAATTTGCTTCCCTATCCAGCTTCTCTGGGAGCAGTGGGAGAGCTCACTCCTCAAACAGGATGCTCCCAACACAGAGGAGCTGCTGCCCTGGGCACAAATCACAACTCACTGAATCCTACAGCACTGACTACTGACAAAATGGCTGCAGAACTCAAACACAACTCTTCATAAGCTTATTAGCATTAGCAGCAGAATATCTATGTGGCAAGCATGTAGTAAAATCACAGACAAAATTACAGAACACGCTGCCATACTGCATCCCAAGGACCAAACAAATCTTCTCAGACAGATACACTACACTGGCTTGGCCAGAACTACTTTTATTCAAAATTATTTAACACACATTGAGGGGAAAAAAGCAACCTGTAATTCTATAAACCTCTTTAGCATCAACTATTTAATCACCTTATCAAACGGCAGGTTTTATGCTCATAACCTAAAATTCCACTGCAAAGCCACAGACCATAATTCTTATTACGAAACTACAATAAAAGACAGCTTTAACCACAATTCCAGCTCTGGATCAGGAAGCACACACACAGGGCAAGAAAGCAGCTCACTTTGGAAAGCAGTTGTACTGACTGCAGGCAGACAGGCAGATAGGCTGCCACGAGTGAAAACCAGAGCCCAGAACATTTTAGCTCTGTGTAATTTCCTTTTGAAAGCTGAAGTTTTTGGAGGAGGGCCAAACCCTCTGTTGATGTTGTAGTGCTCACACCAGGTGACCAACCGCTCTTCCTGGGTGAGCTCCACATGCCAAGCAGAAATCTCACTCGAGACGACACTTCACTGCACCAAGGTACAGACAAGGCCAGTCATACCAATCTCAACAGCTGAATACTCCTTCCATGTGAAAGCTGAGTATCTCTGAGAGGTTGGTGGCTCTGGGGCAAGGGACAACAACCACCAACACACTGTGCTGGGCTCTTGTCAGCAAATATTTGAAAACAAGTAATTAATGGGAATGCTGTTTGCACAACTGACCATGAAGACTGCCATTGTCCTGTTGCGGGCTTTGGATAATAAAAGGGTTTAAGGGCAGTTCTGTGCCATCTGTATCCTATCATGATACCATGTTGCAGATTCAACTGCATTTCATTTAACGAGGAACTTTTATCCCTCAGTAACATGGAAGTGAATGAGGAATCTACATTCACCACATCAAAAAATAAAAATTACTTTCTTCCTGCCCTGTTGTGATTTGAACACCTCTGGAAAAACACAGACAACTTTAAACAAACAGTGGCCCAGGTGGCTAGCAAAAGGTTTTCTTTCTAGTGACAGCTCTGGAAGAATCAGCAGCAACTGCACAAGCAGCAAAGAGAAGTCACAGATTCCTTTTGAATGGTTCATGCCTGGCTAGCCAGACCAAGATCGGGCAGCTGGACATCAGAGGGAGACAATGCCTCTAATAAACAAAGGCATCTCTTGCAGCTTCTTGACTTGACCAGTTCTCAGTGGCTGCTGTGGCAGAAAACTGGGCTAGGATGGGCTGGTACTCCTAGTTGCAGTAACACTGGGATATGCTAAGTTGCTTCAAATGCCAAATGTCACTGTCTATGAAATATTATGAAGGTAGTTGTAAGCTGAACTATGAAATGTGTTCTAATCACAAAGTGCTGTCTGTTGAACAATTGAGCTGAGCCTCTTTCAACAGCTCAAGTTGCTCATCTAAGAAAGTGTAGCCTACATTTGAGAGGACTATTTTTACCTTGCATTTACTATTTCTTATTCAACTGCAACCACAGTGCAGAGCCACACAACTTCCATTACCTGTGAAAGTTCACACAGTGCTACAGAAAAGGCTATTATGTTTTGGATATTTTCATGATAAAAATGTGCAACAAAGAAGAGGACAAACAAAACCGAAGTTGATTTACACCTTCCTTCATATAAGCCTCTTGCACTGCTCTGTGCAGAGTCCTCTGTTTCCAACTGCTATAATTCAGAGCTAGATCAAGCAACTGACTACTTAAACCCACACTGAATACTGTATTT